>NW_026734758.1:0-130609 GCF_949786415.1 Peromyscus eremicus
AAACTGACAAGGACAGTAGATCGTCTTCAGTCCAATACACTGTACATGCTGGGAACAGACGCGAGTGCTATTTGCCCTGTCTATGTCATATGGAGCGCAATAGTGACTCTTCTTACCAGAAAACAACTCTTGCTCGTAGGACCAAAAGCTACCTGTGATTCAACTCCATTTAGGACTGGGAAACAAACGCTAGATCGCCTTACAAGAAACGCTCTCTGCTTTTGAGAAAAGAGCACTCTTCTACTCTACTGTGTTTCCTATAGGGCCAAAACAGTGAGCTTGCTCAGAACAAAAGAACTGTGCTTCCTACACACATGGTCAAACCTAGTTCAATTCTGCTTAGGAAACTGACAAGAATAGTAGATCCTCTTCAGTCCAATACACTGTACTTGCTGGGAAGAGACGCGAATGTTATTTGCCCTGTGTATGACAATGGGAGCGCAATAGTGACTCTTCTTACCAGAAAACAACTCTTGCTCGTAGGACCAGAAATTGCACGTGATTCAACTCCATTTAGGACTGGGAAACAAATGCTAGCTCGCCTTACAAGAAACACACTCTGCTTTTGAGAAAAGAGCACTCTTCTACTCTACTGTGTTTTATTTAGAGCCAAAACAGTGAGCTTGCTCAGAACAAAAGAACTGTGCTTCCTAAACACACGGGCCATATCTAGTTCAACTCTGTGTAGGAAACTGACAAGAACAGTAGCTCCTATTCAGTCCAATACACTGTACATGCTGGGAAAAGACGCGAGAGCTATTTGCACTGTATAAGGCAATGGGATCCCAATAGTGACTCTTCTTACCAGAAAACAACTCTTGCTCGTAGGACCAAAAACTGCATGGGATTCAACTCCATTTCTGACTGGGAAACAAACACTGGCTCGCCTTACAAGAAACACACTCTGCTTTTGAAAAAAGAGCACTCTTCTACTCTACTGAGTTTCCTATAGGGCCAGAACAGTGAGCTTGCTCAGAACAAAAGAACTGTGCTTCCTAAACACATGGGCCATATCTAGATCAATTCTGCATAGGAAACTGACAAGGACAGTAGATCCTCTTGAGTCCAATACACTGTACATGCTGGGAACAGACGCCAGTGCGATTTGCCCTGTGTATGTAAATGGGAGCACAATAGTGACTCTTCTTACCAGAGAACAACTCTTGCTCGCAGGACCAGAAACTGCATGTGATTCAACTCCATTTAGGACTGAAAAACAAACGCTAGCTCGCCTTACAAGAAACACACACTGCTTTTGAGAAAAGAGCACTCTTCTACTCTACTGTGTTTCTTATGGGGTCAGAACAGTGAGCTTTCTCAGAACAAAAGAACTGTGCTTCCTACACACACTGGCCATATCTAGATCAATTCTGCTTAGGAAACTGACAAGGACAGTAGATCATCTTCAGTACAATACACTGTAATTCCTGAAAACAGACACGAGTGCTATTTGCACTGTGTATAGAAATGGGAGCGCAATAGTGACTCTTCTTACCAGAAAACAACTCTTGCTTGCAGGACCAGAAACTGCATGTGATTCAACTCCAATTAGGACTGGGAAACAAACGCTAGATCGCCTTACAAGAAACACACTCTGCTTTTGAGAAAAGAGCACTCTTCTACTCTACTGTGTTTTATTTAGAGCCAAAACAGTGAGCTTGCTCAGAACAAATGAACTGTGCTTCCTACACACGAGCCATATCTAGTTCAACTCTGCTTAGGAAACTGACAAGAACAGTAGCTCCTCTTCAGTCCAATACACTGTACTTGCTGGGAACAGATGCGAGTGCTCTTTGCACTGTGTAGGCGAATGGGAGCACAATAGTGACTTTCCTTACCAGAAAACAACTCTTGATCATGGGTCCAAAAACTGCATGTGATTCAACTCCATTTGTGACTTGGAAACAAACGCTAGCTCGCCTTACAAGAAACACACTCTGCTTTTGAGAAAAGAGCACTCTTCTACTCTACTGTGTTTTCTTTAGAGCCAAAACAGTGAGCTTGCTCAGAACAAAAGAACTGTGCTTCCTACACACACGGGCCATATCTAGATCAATTCTGCTTAGGAAACTGACAAGGACAGTAGATCATCTTAAGTCCAATACACTGTAAATGCTGGGAACAGACGCGAGGGCTATTTGCCCTGTGTATGTCATATGGAGCGCAATAGTGACTCTTCTTACCAGAAAACAACTCTTGCTCGTAGGACAAAAAACTACATGTGATTCAACTCCATTTAGGACTGGGAAACAAACGCTAGATCGCCTTACAAGAAACACTCTCTGCTTTTGAGAAAAAAGCACTTTTCTACTCTACTGTGTTTCCTTTGGGGTCCAAAGAGTGAGCTTGCTCAGAACAAAAGAACTGTGCTTCCTAAACTCACGGGCCATATCTAGATCAATTCTGCTTAGGAAACTGACAAGAACAGTAGCTCATCTTCAGTCCAATACACTGTACTTGCTGAGAAAAACGCGAGTGCTATTTGCACTGTGTATGGCAATGGGAGCGCAATAGTGAAACTACTTACCAGAAAACAACTCTTGCTCGTAGGACCAAAAACTGGATGTGATTCAACTCCATTTAGGACTGGGAAACAAACGCAACCTCGCCTTACAAGAAACACACTCTGCTTTTGAAAAAAGAGCACTCTTCTACTCTACTGAGTTTCCTATAGGGCCAGAACAGTGATCTTGCTCAGAACAAAAGAACTGTGCTTCCTAAACACATGGGCCATATGTAGATCAATTCTGCATAGGAAACTGACAAGGACGTAGATCCTCTTGAGTCCAATACACTGTACATGCTGGGAACAGACGCCAGTGCTATTTGCCCTGTGTATGAAAATGGGAGCACAATAGTGACTCTTCTTACCAGAAAACAACTCTTGCTCGTAGGACCAGAAACTGCATGTGATTCAACTCCATTTAGGACTGAAAAACAAACGCTAGCTCGCCTTACAAGAAACACACACTGCTTTTGAGAAAAGGGCACTCTTCTACTCTACTGTGTTTCTTATGGGGTCAGAACAGTGAGCTTTCTCAGAACAAAAGAACTGTGCTTCCTACACACACTGGCCATATCTAGATCAATTCTGCTTAGGAAACTGACAAGGACAGTAGATCATCTTCAGTCCAATACACTGTACATGCTGGGAACAGACACGAGTGCTATTTGCCCTGTGTATGTCATATGGAGCGCAATAGTGACTCTTTTTACCAGAAAACAACTCTTGCTCGTAGGACCAAAAGGTACATGTGATTCAACTCCATTTAGGACTGGGAAACAAACGCTAGATCGCCTTACAAGAAACACACTCTGCTTTTGAGAAAAAAGCACTCTTCTACTCTACTGTGTTTCCTATAGGGCCAAAACAATGAGCTTGCTCAGAACAAAAGAACTGTGCTTCCTACACACACGGTCAAATCTAGTTCAATTCTGCTTAGGAAACTCACAAGAATACTAGATTCTCTTCAGTCCAATACACTGTACTTGCTGGGAAGAGACGCGAGTGCTATTTGCCCTGTGTATGACAATGGGAGCGCAATAGTGATTCTTCTTACCAGAAAACTACTCTTGCTCGTAGGACCAGAAACTGCACGTGATTCAAGTCCATTAAAACTGGGAAACAAACGCTAGCTCGCCTTACAAGAAATACACTCTGCTTTTGAGAAAAGAGCACTTTTCTACTGTACTGTGTTTTCTTTGGGGTCCAAACAGTGAGCTTGCTCAGAACAAAAGAACTGTGCTTCCTAAACACACGGGCCATATCTAGTTCAACTCTGTGTAGGAAACTGACAAGAACAATAGCTCCTATTCAGTCCAATACACTGTAGTTGCTGGGAAAAGACGCGAGAGCTATTTGCACTGTATATGTCAATGGGATCCCAATAGTGACTCTTCTTACCAGAAAACAACTCTTGCTCGTAGGACCAAAAACTGCATGGGATTCAACGCCATTTCTGACTGAGAAACAAACACTGGCTCGCCTTACAAGAAACACACTCTGCTTTTGAGAAAAGAGCCCTCTTCTAATCTAAAGTGTTTCCTATGTGGTCCGAACAGTGAGCTTGCTCAGAACAAAAGAACTGTGCTTCCTACACACAGGGGCCATATCTAGTTCAACTCTGCTTAGGAAACTGACAAGAACAGTATCTCCTCTCCGTCCAATACACTGTTCTTGCTGGGAACAGACACGCTATTTGCACTGTGTAGGGGAATGGGAGCACAATAGTGACTTTCCTTACCAGAAAACAACTCTTGCTCATGGGCCAAAAACTGCATGTGATTCAACTCCATTTAGGAATGGGAAACAAACGCTAGCTCGCCTTACAAGAAACACACACTGCTTTTGAGAAAAGAGCACTCTTCTACTCTACTCTGTTTTCAAAAGAGCCAAAACAGTGAGCTTGCTCAGAAGAAAAGGACTGTGCTTCCTACACACACGGCCATATCTGGTCCAATTCTGCTTAGGAAACTGACAAGAACAGTAGGTCCTCTTCAGTCCAATACAGTGTACATGCTGGGAATAGACGCCAGTGCTATTTGCATTGTGTATGACAATGGGAGCACAATAGTGACTCTTCTTACCAGAAAACAACTCTTGCTCGTAGGACCAGAAACTGCATGTGATTCAACTCCATTTAGGACAGCGAAACAAACGCTAGCTAGCCTTACAAGAAACACACTCTGCTTCTGAGAAAAGAGCACTCTTCTACTCTACTTTGTTTCCTTTGGGGTCCAAACAGTGAGCTTGCTCAGAACAAAAGAACTGTGCTTCCTACACACACGGGCCATATCTAGTTCAACTCTGCTTAGGAAACTGACAAGAACAGTAGCTCCTCTTCAGTCCAATACACTGTACTTGTTGGGAACAGACGCTAGTGCTATTTGCACTGTATAAGGCAATGGAAGCGCAATAGTGACTCTTCTTACCAGAAAACAACTCTTGCTCGTAGGACCAGAAACTGCATGTGATTCAACTCCATTGGGGATTGGGAAACAAACGCTAGCTCGCCTTACAAGAAACACACTCTGCTTTTGAGAAAAGAGCACTCTTCTACTCTACTGAGTTTCCTATAGGGCCAGAACAGTGAGCTTGCTCAGAACAAAAGAACTGTGCTTCCTACACACACTGGCCATATCTAGATCAATTCTGCTTAAAAAATTGACAAGGACAGTAGATCATCTTCAGTCCAATACACTGTACATGCTGGCAACAGACTCCAGTGCTATTTGCCCTGTGTATTATAATGGGAGCGCAATAGTGACTCTTCTTACCAGAAAACAACTCTTGCTCGTAGGACCAGAAACTGCATGTGATTTAACTCCATTTAGAACTGGGAAACAAATGCTAGCTCGCCTTACAATAAACACACTCTGCTTTTGAGAAAAGAGCATTCTTCTACTCTACTGTGTTTCCTATAGGGCCAAAACAATGAGCTTGCTCAGAATAAAAGAACTGTGCTTCCTACACACACGGGCCATATCTAGTTCAATTCTGCTTAGGAAACTCACAAGAATACTAGAACCTCTTCAGTCCAATACACTGTACTTGCTGGGAAGAGACGCGAGTGCTATTTGCCCTGTGTATGACAATGGGAGAGCAATAGTGACTCTTCTTACCAGAAAACAACTCTTGCTCG
Organism: Peromyscus eremicus; assembly: GCF_949786415.1. Classification (NCBI taxonomy): domain Eukaryota; kingdom Metazoa; phylum Chordata; class Mammalia; order Rodentia; family Cricetidae; genus Peromyscus; species Peromyscus eremicus. The sequence continues at coordinate 5,643 of NW_026734758.1, forward strand.
TAGGACCAGAAACTGCATGTGATTCAACTCCATTTAGAACTGGGAAACAAACGCTAGCTCGCCTTACAAGAAACACACTCTGCTTTTGAGAAAAGAGCACTTTTCTACTCTACTGTGTTTCCTTTGGGGTCCAAACAGTGAGCTTGCTCAGAACAAAAGAACTGTGCTTCCTAAACACACGTGCCATATCTAGTTCAACTCTGTGTAGGAAACTGACAAGAACAGTAGCTCCTATTCAGTCCAATACACTGTACTTGCTGGGAAAAGACGCGAGAGCTATTTGCACTGTATATGGCAATGGGATCCCAATAGTGACTCTTCTTACCAGAAAACAACTCTTGCTCGTAGAACCAAAAACTGCATGGGATTCAACTCCATATCTGACTGGGAAACAAACACTGGCTCGCCTTACAAGAAACACTCTCTGCTTTTGAGAAAAGAGCCCTCTTCTAATCTAAAGTGTTTCCTATGTGGTCCGAACAGTGAGCTTGCTCAGAACAAAAGAACTGTGCTTCCTACACACAGGGGCCATATCTAGTTCAACTCTGCTTAGGAAACTGACAAGAACAGTAGCTCATCTTCAGTCCAATACACTGTACTTGCTGCGAACAAACGCGAGTGCTATTTGCACTGTGTATGGCAATGGGGGCGCAATAGTGACACTACTTACCAGAAAACAACTCTTGCTCGTAGGACCAAAAACTGCATGTGATTCAACTCCATTTAGGACTGGGAAACAAACGCTAGCTCGCCTTACAAGAAACACACTCTGCTTTTGAAAAAAGAGCACTCTTCTACTCTACTGAGTTTCCTATAGGGCCAAAACAGTGAGCTTGCTCAGAACAAAAAAACTGTGCTTCCTAAACACATGGGCAATATCTAGATCAATTCTGCATAGGAAACTGACAAGGACAGTAGATCCTCTTGAGTTCAATACACTGTACATGCTGGGAACAGACGCCAGTGCTATTTGCCCTGTGTATAAAAATGGGAGCACAATAGTGACACTTCTTACCAGAAAACAACTCTTGCTCGTAGGACCAGAAAATGCATGGGATTCAACTCCATTTAGGACTGCGAAACAAACGCTAGCTTGCCTTACAAGAAACACACTCTGCTTTTGAGAAAAGAGCACTAGTCTACACTAAAGTGTTTCCTATGGGGTCCGAACAGTGAGCTTGCTCAGAACAAAAGAACTGTGCTTCCTACACACAGGGACCATATCTAGTTCAACTCTTCTTAGGAAACTGACAAGAACAGTAGCTCATCTTCAGTCTAATACACTGTATTGCTGGGAACAGACGCGAGTGCTATTTGCACTATGTATGGCAATGGGAGCGCAATAGTGACTTTCCTTACCAGAAACCAACTCTAGCTCGTAGGACCAAAAACTGCATGTGATTCAACTCCATTTAGGACTGGGAAACAAACGCTAGCTCGCCTTACAAGAAAAACACTCTGCTTTTGAGAAAAGAGCACTCTTCTACTCTACTGTGTTTCCTATAGGGCCAAAACAGTGAGCTTGCTCAGAACAAAAGAACTGTGCTTCCTACACACACGGTCATATCTAGTTCAATTCTGCTTAAGAAACTGACAAGAACAGTAGATCCTCTTCTGTCCCATACACTGTACTTGCTGGGAACAGACGCCAGTGCTCTTTGCACTGTATATGGCAATGGGAGAGCAATAGTGACTCTTCTTACCAGAAAACAACTCTTGCTCGTAGGAACAGAAACTGCATGTGGTTCAACTCCATTTAGGACTGCAAAACAAATGCTAGCTCGCCTTACAAAAAACACAATCTGCTTTTGAGAAAAAAGCACTTTTCTACTCTACTGTGTTTTCTTTGGGGTCCAAACAGTGAGCTTGCTCAGAACAAAAGAACTGTGCTTCCTAAACACACGGGCCATATCTAGTTCAACTCTGTGTAGGAAACTGACAAGAACAGTAGCTCCTACTCAGTCCAATACACTGTACTTGCTGGGAAAAGACGCGAGAACTATTTGCACAGTATATGGCAATCGGAGCCCAATAGTGACTCTTCTTACCAGAAAACAACTCTTGCTCGTAGGACCAAAAACTGCATGGGATTCAACTCAATTTCAGACTGGGAAACAAACACTAGCTTGCCTTACAAGAAACACACTCTGCTTTTGAGAAAAGAGCCCTCTTCTACTCTAAAGTGTTTCCTATGGGGTCAGAACAGTGAGCTTGCTCAGAACAAAAGAACTGTGCTTCCCACACACACGGGCCATATCTAGATCAATTCTGCTTAGGAAACTGACATGGACAGTAGATCATCTTCAGTCCAATACACTGCACATGCTGGGAACAGACGCGAGTGCTATTTGCCCTGTGTATGAAAATGGAAGCACAACAGTGACTCTTCTTACCAGAAAACAACTCTTGCTCGTAGGACCAGAAACTGCATGTGATTCAATTCCATTTAGGACTAGGAAACAAATGCTAGCTCGCCTTACAAGAAACACACTCTGCTTTTGAGAAAAGAGCACTCTTCTACTCTACTGTGTTTCCTTTGGGGTCCAAACAGTGAGCTTGCTCAGAAGAAAAGAACTGTGCTTCCTACACACACGGGCCATATCTAGTTCCACTCTGCTTAGGAAACTGACAAGAACAGTAGCTCATCTTCAGTCTAATACACTGTATTGCTGGGAACAGACGCGAGTGCTATTTGCACTATGTATGGCAATGGGAGCGCAATAGTGACTTTCCTTACCAGAAACCAACTCTAGCTCGTAGGACCAAAAACTGCATGTGATTCAACTCCATTTAGGACTGGGAAACAAACGCTAGCTCGCCTTACAAGAAAAACACTCTGCTTTTGAGAAAAGAGCACTCTTCTACTCTACTGTGTTTCCTATAGGGCCAAAACAGTGAGCTTGCTCAGAACAAAAGAACTGTGCTTCCTACACACACGGTCATATCTAGTTCAATTCTGCTTAAGAAACTGACAAGAACAGTAGATCCTCTTCTGTCCCATACACTGTACTTGCTGGGAACAGACGCCAGTGCTCTTTGCACTGTATATGGCAATGGGAGAGCAATAGTGACTCTTCTTACCAGAAAACAACTCTTGCTCGTAGGAACAGAAACTGCATGTGGTTCAACTCCATTTAGGACTGCAAAACAAATGCTAGCTCGCCTTACAAAAAACACAATCTGCTTTTGAGAAAAAAGCACTTTTCTACTCTACTGTGTTTTCTTTGGGGTCCAAACAGTGAGCTTGCTCAGAACAAAAGAACTGTGCTTCCTAAACACACGGGCCATATCTAGTTCAACTCTGTGTAGGAAACTGACAAGAACAGTAGCTCCTACTCAGTCCAATACACTGTACTTGCTGGGAAAAGACGCGAGAACTATTTGCACAGTATATGGCAATCGGAGCCCAATAGTGACTCTTCTTACCAGAAAACAACTCTTGCTCGTAGGACCAAAAACTGCATGGGATTCAACTCAATTTCAGACTGGGAAACAAACACTAGCTTGCCTTACAAGAAACACACTCTGCTTTTGAGAAAAGAGCCCTCTTCTACTCTAAAGTGTTTCCTATGGGGTCAGAACAGTGAGCTTGCTCAGAACAAAAGAACTGTGCTTCCCACACACACGGGCCATATCTAGATCAATTCTGCTTAGGAAACTGACATGGACAGTAGATCATCTTCAGTCCAATACACTGCACATGCTGGGAACAGACGCGAGTGCTATTTGCCCTGTGTATGAAAATGGAAGCACAATAGTGACTCTTCTTACCAGAAAACAACTCTTGCTCGTAGGACCAGAAACTGCATGTGATTCAATTCCATTTAGGACTAGGAAACAAATGCTAGCTCGCCTTACAAGAAACACACTCTGCTTTTGAGAAAAGAGCACTCTTCTACTCTACTGTGTTTCCTTTGGGGTCCAAACAGTGAGCTTGCTCAGAAGAAAAGAACTGTGCTTCCTACACACACGGGCCATATCTAGTTCCACTCTGCTTAGGAAACTGACAAGAACAGTAGCTCCGCTTCAGTCCAATACACTGTACTTGCTGGGAACAGACGCGAGTGCTATTTGCACTGTATATGACAATGGGAGCGCAATAGTGACTCTTCTTACCAGAAAACAACTCTTGCTCGTAGGACCAGAAACTGCATGGGATTCAACTCCATTTCAGACTGGGAAACAAACACTAGCTAGCCTTACAAGAAACACACTCTGCTTTTCAGAAAAGAGCACTCTTCTACTCTAATGTGTTTCCTATAGGGCCAGGACAGTGAGCTTTCTCAGAACAAAGGAAGTGTGCTTCCTACACACACGGGCCATATCTAGATCAATTCTGCAGAGGAAAATGACAAGAACAGTAGATCCTCTTCAGTCCAATACACTGTACATGCTGGGAACAGACGCCAGTGCTATTTGCCCTGTGTACGACAATGGGAGCACAATAGTGACTCTTGTTATGAGAAAACAACTCTTGCTCGTAGAACTAGAAACTGCATGTGATTCAACTCCATTTGGGACTGGGAAACAAACGCTAGCTCGCCTTACAAGAAACACACTCTGCTTTTGAGAAAAGGGTAATCTTCTACTCTAATGTGTTTCCTATAGGGCCAAAACAGTGAGGTTGCTCAGAACAAAAGAACTCTGCTTCCTACAAACACGGGCCTTATCTAGTTCAACTCTGCTTAAGAAACTGACAAGAACAGTAGCTCCTATTCAGTCCAATACACTGTACTTGCTGGGAACAGACGCCAGTGCTGTTTGCCCTGTGTATGACAATATGAGCGCAATAGTGACTCTTCTTACCAGAAAACAACTCTTGCTCGTAGGACCAGAAACTGCATGAGATTCAACTCCATTTAGGACTGGGAAACCAACCCTAGCTCGCCTTACAAGAAACACACTCTGCTTCTGAGAAAAGGGCACTCTTCTACTCTACTGTTTTTTTTTATGGGGTCCGAACAGTGAGCTTGCTCAGAACAAAAGAACTGTGCTTCCTACACAGACGGGCCATATCTAGTTCAACTCTGCTTAGGAAACTGACAAGAACAGTAGCTACTCTTCAGTCCAAAACACTGTACTTGCTGGGAACAGACGCGAGTGCTATTTGCACTCTGTATGGCAATGGGAGCCCAATAGTGACTTTCCTTACCGGAAAATAACTCTTGCTCATAGGACCAAAAACTGCATGTGATTCACCTCCATTTAGGACTGGGAAACAAACACAGGCTTGCCTTACAAGAAACACACTGTGATTTTGAGAAAAGGGCACTCTTCTACTCTATTGTGTTTCCTACAGGGCCAAAAGAGTGAGCTTGCTCAGAACAAAAGAACTGTGCTTCCTACACAAACGTCCATATCTAGTTCAATTCTGCTTAGGAAAGTGACAAGAACAGTAGATCCTCTTCAGGCCAATACACTGTACATGCTGTTAATAGACGCCAGTGCTATTTGCCCTGTGTATGACAATGGGAGCTCAATAGTGACTCTTCTTACCAGAAAACAACTCTTGCTCGTAAGACCAGAAACTGCATGTGATTCAACTCCATTTAGAACTGGGAAAAAAACGCTACCTCGCCTTACAATAAACATACTCTGCTTTTGAGAAAAGAGCACTCTTCTACTCTAATGTGTTTCCTATAGGGCCACAACAGTGAGCTTTCTCAGAACAAAGAACTGTTCTTCCTACACACACCGACTATATCTAGTTCATCTCTGCTTAGTAAACTGACAAGAACAGTAGATATTCTTCCGTCCAATACACTGTACATGCTGGGAACAGACGCCAGTACTATTTGCCCTGTGTATGACAATGGGAGCGCAATAGTGACTCTTCTTACCAGAAAACAACTCTTGCTCATAGAACCAGAAACTGCATGTGATTCAACTCCATTTAGGACGGGGAAACAAACGCGAGCTCGCCTTACAAGAAACACACTCTGATTTTGAGAAAAGAGCACTCTTCTACTCTACAGTGTTTCCTAAGGGGTCCGAACAGTGAGCTTACTCAGAACAAAAGAACTGTGCTTCCTACACACACGGCCATATCTAGTTCAATTCTGCTTAGGAAACTGACAAGAACAGTAGCTCCTCTTCAGCCCAATACACTGTACTTGCTGGGAACAGACGTCAGTGCTATTTGCCCTGTGTATGGCAATGGGAGCACAATAGTGACTCTTCTTACCAGAAAACAACTCTTGCTCGTAGGACCAGAAACTGCATGTGATTCAACTCAATTTAGGACTGGGAAATAAACGCTAGCTCGCATTATAAGAAACACACCCTGCTTTTGAGAAAAGAGCACTCTTCTACTCTAATGTGTTTCCTATCGGGCCAAAACAGTGAGCTTGCTCAGAACAAAAGAACTGTCTTCCTACATAAACGGCCATATCTAGTTCAATTCTGCTTAGGAAACTGACAAGAACAGTAGATCCTCTTCAGTCCAATACACTGTACATGCTGGGAATAGACGCCAGTGCTATTTGCCCTGTGTATGACAATGGGAACACAATAGTGACTCTTCCTACCAGAAAACAACTCTTGCTGGTAGGACGAGAAACTACATGTGATTCAACTCCATTTAGGACTGGGAAACAAACGCTAGCTCGCCTTACAAGAAACACATTCTGCTTCTGAGAAAAGGACACTCATCTACTCTACTGTATCTTATTGGGTTCGAACTTTGAGCTTGCTCAGAACAGAACAACTGTGCTTCCTACACACACGGGCCATATCTAGTTCAAGTCTGCTTAGGAAACTGACAAGAACAGTAGCTCCTCTTCAGTCCAATACACTGTACTTGCTGGGAACAGAATCCAGTGTTATTTGCCCTGTGTATGACAGTGGGAGCGCAATAGTGACTCTTTTTACCAGAAAACAACTCTTGCTCAAGGGACCGAAAACTGCATGAGATTCAACTCCATTTAGGACTGGGAAAAAAACGCTAGCTCGCCTTACAAGAAACACACTCTGCTTTTGAGAAAAGAGCACTCTTCTACTCTACTGTGTTTCATATAGGGCCAAAAGAGTGAGCTTGCTCAGAACAAAAGAACTGTGCGCCCTACACACACAGCCATATCTAGTTCAATTCTGCTTAGGAAACATACAAGAACAGTGGATCCTCTTCAGTCCAATACACTGTACATGCTGGGAATAGACGCCAGTGATATTTGCCCTGTGTATGACAATGGGAACACAATAGTGACTCTTCCTAACAGAAAACAAATCTTGCTGGTAGGACGAGAAACTGCATGTGATTCAACAACTTTTTGAACCGGGAAAAAAACGCTAGCTCGCATTACAAGAAACACACTCTGCTTTTGAGAAAAGGGTACTCTTCTACTCTACTGTGTTTCCTATAGGGCCAAAACAGTGAGCTTGCTCAGAACAAAAGAACTCTGCTTCCTACACACACGGGCCATATCTAGTTCAATTCTGCTTAGGAAACTGACAAGAAGAGCAGCTCCTCTTCAGTCCAATACACTGTACTTGCTGTAAACAGACGCCAGTGCTATTTGCCCTGTGTATGACAATGGGAGCACATTAGTGATTCTTCTTACAGAAAACAGCTCTTGCTCGTAGGACCAGAAACTGCATGTGATTCAACTCCATTTAGTACTGGGAAACAAACGCTAGCTCGCCTTACAAGAAACACACTCTGCTTTTGAGGAAAGAGCACTCTTCTACTCTACAGTGTTTCCTAAGGGGTCGAACAGCAAGCTTGCTCAGAACAAAAGAGCTGTGCTTACTGCACACACGGCCATATCTGGTTCAATTCTGCTTAGGAAACTGACAAGAACAGTAGATCCTCTTCAGCCCAATACACTGTACTTGCTGGGAATAGACGCCAGTGCTATTTGCCCTGTGTACGGCAATGGGAGCACAATAGTGACTCTCCTTACCAGAAAACAACTCTTGCTCGTAGGACCAGAAACTGCATGTGATTCAACTCCATTTAGGACTGGGAAACAAATGCTAGCTCGCCTTACAAGAAACACCCTCTGCTTTTGAGAAAAGAGTACTCTTCTACTCCACTGTGTTTACTATAGGGCCAGAATAGTGAGCTTGCTCAGAATAAAAGTACTGTGCTTCCTACACACACGTGCCATATCTTATTTAACTGTGCTTAGGAAACTGACTAGAACAGTAGCTCCCCTTTATTCCAATACACTGTACTTGCTGGGAACAAACGCGAGTGTTATTTGCACTGTATATGGAAATGGGAGCGTAATAGAGACTCTTCTTACCAGAAAACAACTCTTGCTCGTAGGACCAAAAACTGCATGAGATTCAACTCCATTTAGGACTGGAAACAAATGCTAGCTGGCTTTACAAGAAACACACTCTGTATTGAGAAAAGAGCACTCTTCTACTCTTCTGTGTTTCCTATAGGGCCAGAACAGTGAGCTTGCTCAGAACAAAATAACTGTGCTTCCTACACACACGGACCATATCTAGATCAATTCTGCAGAGGAAAATGACAAGAACAGTAGCTCCTCTTCGGTCCAATACACTGTACATGCTGGGAACAGACGCCAGTGCTATTTGCCCTGTGTATGACAATGGGAGGACAATAATGACTCTTCTTATGAGAAAACAACTCTTGCTCGTAGAACTAGAAACTGCATGTGATTGAACTCCATTTAGGACTGGGAAACAAACGCTAGCTCGCCTTACAAGAAACACACTCTGCTTTTGAGAAAAGGGTACTCTTCTACTCTACTGTGTTTCCTATAGGGCCCAAACAGTGAGCTTGCTCAGAACAAAAGAACTCTGCTTCCTACAAACACGGGCCTTATCTAGTTCAACTCTGCTTAAGAAACTGACAAGAACAGTAGCTCCTATTCAGTCCAATACACTGTACTTGCTGGGAACAGACGCCAGTGCTGTTTGCCCTGTGTATGACAATATGAGCGCAATAGTGACTCTTCTTACCAGAAAACAACTCTTGCTCGTAGGACCAGAAACTGCATGAGATTCAACTCCATTTAGGACTGGGAAACCAACCCTAGCTCGCCTTACAAGAAACACACTCTGCTTCTGAGAAAAGGGCACTCTTCTACTCTACTGTTTTTTTTTATGGGGTCCGAACAGTGAGCTTGCTCAGAACAAAAGAACTGTGCTTCCTACACAGACGGGCCATATCTAGTTCAACTCTGCTTAGGAAACTGACAAGAACAGTAGCTACTCTTCAGTCCAAAACACTGTACTTGCTGGGAACAGACGCGAGTGCTATTTGCACTCTGTATGGCAATGGGAGCCCAATAGTGACTTTCCTTACCGGAAAATAACTCTTGCTCATAGGACCAAAAACTGCATGTGATTCACCTCCATTTAGGACTGGGAAACAAACACAGGCTTGCCTTACAAGAAACACACTGTGATTTTGAGAAAAGGGCACTCTTCTACTCTATTGTGTTTCCTACAGGGCCAAAAGAGTGAGCTTGCTCAGAACAAAAGAACTGTGCTTCCTACACAAACGTCCATATCTAGTTCAATTCTGCTTAGGAAAGTGACAAGAACAGTAGATCCTCTTCAGGCCAATACACTGTACATGCTGTTAATAGACGCCAGTGCTATTTGCCCTGTGTATGACAATGGGAGCTCAATAGTGACTCTTCTTACCAGAAAACAACTCTTGCTCGTAAGACCAGAAACTGCATGTGATTCAACTCCATTTAGAACTGGGAAAAAAACGCTACCTCGCCTTACAATAAACATACTCTGCTTTTGAGAAAAGAGCACTCTTCTACTCTAATGTGTTTCCTATAGGGCCACAACAGTGAGCTTTCTCAGAACAAAGAACTGTTCTTCCTACACACACCGACTATATCTAGTTCATCTCTGCTTAGTAAACTGACAAGAACAGTAGATATTCTTCCGTCCAATACACTGTACATGCTGGGAACAGACGCCAGTACTATTTGCCCTGTGTATGACAATGGGAGCGCAATAGTGACTCTTCTTACCAGAAAACAACTCTTGCTCATAGAACCAGAAACTGCATGTGATTCAACTCCATTTAGGACGGGGAAACAAACGCGAGCTCGCCTTACAAGAAACACACTCTGATTTTGAGAAAAGAGCACTCTTCTACTCTGCAGTGTTTCCTAAGGGGTCCGAACAGTGAGCTTACTCAGAACAAAAGAACTGTGCTTCCTACACACACGGCCATATCTAGTTCAATTCTGCTTAGGAAACTGACAAGAACAGTAGCTCCTCTTCAGCCCAATACACTGTACTTGCTGGGAACAGACGTCAGTGCTATTTGCCCTGTGTATGGCAATGGGAGCACAATAGTGACTCTTCTTACCAGAAAACAACTCTTGCTCGTAGGACCAGAAACTGCATGTGATTCAACTCAATTTAGGACTGGGAAATAAACGCTAGCTCGCATTATAAGAAACACACCCTGCTTTTGAGAAAAGAGCACTCTTCTACTCTAATGTGTTTCCTATCGGGCCAAAACAGTGAGCTTGCTCAGAACAAAAGAACTGTCTTCCTACATAAACGGCCATATCTAGTTCAATTCTGCTTAGGAAACTGACAAGAACAGTAGATCCTCTTCAGTCCAATACACTGTACATGCTGGGAATAGACGCCAGTGCTATTTGCCCTGTGTATGACAATGGGAACACAATAGTGACTCTTCCTACCAGAAAACAACTCTTGCTGGTAGGACGAGAAACTACATGTGATTCAACTCCATTTAGGACTGGGAAACAAACGCTAGCTCGCCTTACAAGAAACACATTCTGCTTCTGAGAAAAGGACACTCATCTACTCTACTGTATCTTATTGGGTTCGAACTTTGAGCTTGCTCAGAACAGAACAACTGTGCTTCCTACACACACGGGCCATATCTAGTTCAAGTCTGCTTAGGAAACTGACAAGAACAGTAGCTCCTCTTCAGTCCAATACACTGTACTTGCTGGGAACAGAATCCAGTGTTATTTGCCCTGTGTATGACAGTGGGAGCGCAATAGTGACTCTTTTTACCAGAAAACAACTCTTGCTCAAGGGACCGAAAACTGCATGAGATTCAACTCCATTTAGGACTGGGAAAAAAACGCTAGCTCGCCTTACAAGAAACACACTCTGCTTTTGAGAAAAGAGCACTCTTCTACTCTACTGTGTTTCATATAGGGCCAAAAGAGTGAGCTTGCTCAGAACAAAAGAACTGTGCGCCCTACACACACAGCCATATCTAGTTCAATTCTGCTTAGGAAACATACAAGAACAGTGGATCCTCTTCAGTCCAATACACTGTACATGCTGGGAATAGACGCCAGTGATATTTGCCCTGTGTATGACAATGGGAACACAATAGTGACTCTTCCTAACAGAAAACAAATCTTGCTGGTAGGACGAGAAACTGCATGTGATTCAACAACTTTTTGAACCGGGAAAAAAACGCTAGCTCGCATTACAAGAAACACACTCTGCTTTTGAGAAAAGGGTACTCTTCTACTCTACTGTGTTTCCTATAGGGCCAAAACAGTGAGCTTGCTCAGAACAAAAGAACTCTGCTTCCTACACACACGGGCCATATCTAGTTCAATTCTGCTTAGGAAACTGACAAGAAGAGCAGCTCCTCTTCAGTCCAATACACTGTACTTGCTGTAAACAGACGCCAGTGCTATTTGCCCTGTGTATGACAATGGGAGCACATTAGTGATTCTTCTTACAGAAAACAGCTCTTGCTCGTAGGACCAGAAACTGCATGTGATTCAACTCCATTTAGTACTGGGAAACAAACGCTAGCTCGCCTTACAAGAAACACACTCTGCTTTTGAGGAAAGAGCACTCTTCTACTCTACAGTGTTTCCTAAGGGGTCGAACAGCAAGCTTGCTCAGAACAAAAGAGCTGTGCTTACTGCACACACGGCCATATCTGGTTCAATTCTGCTTAGGAAACTGACAAGAACAGTAGATCCTCTTCAGCCCAATACACTGTACTTGCTGGGAATAGACGCCAGTGCTATTTGCCCTGTGTACGGCAATGGGAGCACAATAGTGACTCTCCTTACCAGAAAACAACTCTTGCTCGTAGGACCAGAAACTGCATGTGATTCAACTCCATTTAGGACTGGGAAACAAATGCTAGCTCGCCTTACAAGAAACACCCTCTGCTTTTGAGAAAAGAGTACTCTTCTACTCCACTGTGTTTACTATAGGGCCAGAATAGTGAGCTTGCTCAGAATAAAAGTACTGTGCTTCCTACACACACGTGCCATATCTTATTTAACTGTGCTTAGGAAACTGACTAGAACAGTAGCTCCCCTTTATTCCAATACACTGTACTTGCTGGGAACAAACGCGAGTGTTATTTGCACTGTATATGGAAATGGGAGCGTAATAGAGACTCTTCTTACCAGAAAACAACTCTTGCTCGTAGGACCAAAAACTGCATGAGATTCAACTCCATTTAGGACTGGAAACAAATGCTAGCTGGCTTTACAAGAAACACACTCTGTATTGAGAAAAGAGCACTCTTCTACTCTTCTGTGTTTCCTATAGGGCCAGAACAGTGAGCTTGCTCAGAACAAAATAACTGTGCTTCCTACACACACGGACCATATCTAGATCAATTCTGCAGAGGAAAATGACAAGAACAGTAGCTCCTCTTCGGTCCAATACACTGTACATGCTGGGAACAGACGCCAGTGCTATTTGCCCTGTGTATGACAATGGGAGGACAATAATGACTCTTCTTATGAGAAAACAACTCTTGCTCGTAGAACTAGAAACTGCATGTGATTGAACTCCATTTAGGACTGGGAAACAAACGCTAGCTCGCCTTACAAGAAACACACTCTGCTTTTGAGAAAAGGGTACTCTTCTACTCTACTGTGTTTCCTATAGGGCCCAAACAGTGAGCTTGCTCAGAACAAAAGAACTCTGCTTCCTACACACACGGGCCATATCTAGTTCAATTCTGCTTAAGAAACTGACAAGAACAGTAGCTCCTCTTCAGTCCAATACACTGTACTTGCTGGTAAGAGACGCCAGTCCTGTTTGCCCTCTGTGACAATGGGAGCGCAATAGTGACTCTTCTTACCAGAAAACAACTCTTGCTCGTAAGACCAGAAACTGCATGAGATTCAACTCCACTTAGGACTGGGAAACAAACGCTAGCTCGCCTTACAAGAAACACACTCTGCTTCTGAGAAAAGGGCACTCTTCTACTCTGCTGTGTTTCCTATTGGGTCCGAACAGTGAGCTTGCTCAGAACAAAAGAACTGTGCTTCCTACACACACGGGCCATATCTAGTTCAACTCTGTTTAGGAAACTGACAAGAACAGTAACTCCTCTTCAGTACAAAACACTGTACTTGCTGGGAACAGAGGGGAGTGCTATTTGCACTCTCTATGGCAATGGGAGCCCAATAGTGACTTTCCTTACCAGAAAACAACTCTTGCTCATCGGACCAAAAACTGCATGGGATTCACCTCCATTTAGGATTGGGAAACAAACGCAGGTTGCCTTACAAGAAACACACTCTTATTTTGAGAAAAGGGCACTCTTCTACTCTACTGTGTTTCCTATAGCGCCAAAACAGTAAGCTTGCTCAGAAAAAAAGAACTGTGCTTCCTACACACACGGGCCATATCTAGTTCAACTCTGCTTAGGAAACTGTCAAGAACAGTAGATCCTCTTCAGTCCAGTACAATGTACATGCTGGGAACAGATGCCAGGGCTGTTTGAACTGTGTATGACAATGAGAGTGCAATAGTGACTTTCCTTACCAGAAAACAACTCTTGCTCGTAGGACCAGAAACTGCATGTGATTCAACTCCATTTAGGACTGGGAAACAAATGCTAGCTCGCATTACAAGAAACACACTCTGCTTTTGAGAAAAGAGTACTCTTCTACTCTACTGTGTTTACTATAGGGCCAGAATAGTGAGCTTGCTCAGAACAAAAGAACTGTGCTTCCTAAACACACGTGCCATATCGAATTTAACTGTGCTTAGGAAACTGACTAGAACAGTAGAAACCCTTTATTCCAATACACTGTACTTGCTGGGAACAGACGTGAGTGTTATTTGCACTGTGTATGGAAATGGGAGCGTAATAGTGACTCTTCTTACCAGAAAACAACTCTTACTCGTAGGACCAGGAACTGCATGAGATTCAACTCCATTTAGGACTGGGAAACAAACGCTAGCTCGCCTTACAAGAAACACACTCTGCTTTTGAGAAAAGGGTACTCTTCTACTCTACTGTGTTTCCTATAGGGCCAAAACAGTGAGCTTGCTCAGAACAAAAGAACTCTGCTTCCTACACACACGGGCCATATCTAGTTCAACTCTGCTTAAGAAACTGACAAGAACAGTAGCTCCTCTTCAGTCCAATACACTGTACTTGCTGGTAAGAGACGCCAGTCCTGTTTGCCCTGTGTGACAATGGGAGCGCAATAGTGACTCTTCTTACCAGAAAACAACTCTTGCTCGTAAGACCAGAAACTGCATGAGATTCAACTCCATTTAGGACTGGGAAAAAAACGCTAGCTCGCCTTACAAGAAACACACTCTGCTTCTGAGAAAAGGGCACTCTTCTACTCTGCTGTGTTTCCTATTGGGTCCGAACAGTGAGCTTGCTCAGAACAAAAGAACTGTGCTTCCTACACACACGGGCCATATCTAGTTCAACTCTGTTTAGGAAACTGACAAGAACAGTAACTCCTCTTCAGTACAAAACACTGTACTTGCTGGGAACAGAGGGGAGTGCTATTTGCACTCTCTATGGCAATGGGAGCCCAATAGTGACTTTCCTTACCAGAAAACAACTCTTGCTCATCGGACCAAAAACTGCATGTGATTCACCTCCATTTAGGATTGGGAAACAAACGCAGGTTGCCTTACAAGAAACACACTCTGATTTTGAGAAAAGAGCACTCTTCTACTCTACTAAGTTTCCTATAGGTCTAGAACAGTGAGATTGCTCAGAACAAAAGAACTGTGCTTCCTACACACACGGGCCATATCTAGATCAATTCTGCAGAGGAAAATGACAAGAGCAGTAGATCCTCTTCAGTCCAATACACTGTACATGCTGGGAACAGATGCCAGTGCTATTTGCCCTGTGTATGACAATGGGAGCGCAATAGTGACTCTTCTTACCAGAAAACAACTCTTGCTCCTAGAACTAGAAACTGCATGTGATTCAACTCAATTTAGGACTGGGAAACAAATGCTAGCTCGCCTTACAAGAAACACACTCTGCTTTTGAGAAAAGGGCAGTCTTCTACTCTAATGTGTTTCCTATAGGACCAAAACAGTGAGCTTTCTCAAAACAAAAGAACTGTGCTTCCTACACACACGGGCCATATCTAGTTCAAGTCTGCTTAGGAAACTGACAAGAACAGTAGCTCCTCTTCAGTCCAATACACTGTACTTGCTGGGAACAGAATCCAGTGTTATTTGCCCTGTGTATGACAGTGGGAGCGCAATAGTGACTCTTTTTACCAGAAAACAACTCTTGCTCAAGGGACCGAAAACTGCATGAGATTCAACTCCATTTAGGACTGGGAAAAAAACGCTAGCTCGCCTTACAAGAAACACACTCTGCTTTTGAGAAAAGAGCACTCTTCTACTCTACTGTGTTTCATATAGGGCCAAAAGAGTGAGCTTGCTCAGAACAAAAGAACTGTGCGCCCTACACACACGGCCATATCTAGTTCAATTCTGCTTAGGAAACATACAAGAACAGTGGATCCTCTTCAGTCCAATACACTGTACATGCTGGGAATAGACGCCAGTGATATTTGCCCTGTGTATGACAATGGGAACACAATAGTGACTCTTCCTAACAGAAAACAAATCTTGCTGGTAGGACGAGAAACTGCATGTGATTCAACAACTTTTTGAACCGGGAAAAAAACGCTAGCTCGCATTACAAGAAACACACTCTGCTTTTGAGAAAAGGGTACTCTTCTACTCTACTGTGTTTCCTATAGGGCCAAAACAGTGAGCTTGCTCAGAACAAAAGAACTCTGCTTCCTACACACACGGGCCATATCTAGTTCAATTCTGCTTAGGAAACTGACAAGAAGAGCAGCTCCTCTTCAGTCCAATACACTGTACTTGCTGTAAACAGACGCCAGTGCTATTTGCCCTGTGTATGACAATGGGAGCACATTAGTGATTCTTCTTACAGAAAACAGCTCTTGCTCGTAGGACCAGAAACTGCATGTGATTCAACTCCATTTAGTACTGGGAAACAAACGCTAGCTCGCCTTACAAGAAACACACTCTGCTTTTGAGGAAAGAGCACTCTTCTACTCTACAGTGTTTCCTAAGGGGTCGAACAGCAAGCTTGCTCAGAACAAAAGAGCTGTGCTTACTGCACACACGGCCATATCTGGTTCAATTCTGCTTAGGAAACTGACAAGAACAGTAGATCCTCTTCAGCCCAATACACTGTACTTGCTGGGAATAGACGCCAGTGCTATTTGCCCTGTGTACGGCAATGGGAGCACAATAGTGACTCTCCTTACCAGAAAACAACTCTTGCTCGTAGGACCAGAAACTGCATGTGATTCAACTCCATTTAGGACTGGGAAACAAATGCTAGCTCGCCTTACAAGAAACACCCTCTGCTTTTGAGAAAAGAGTACTCTTCTACTCCACTGTGTTTACTATAGGGCCAGAATAGTGAGCTTGCTCAGAATAAAAGTACTGTGCTTCCTACACACACGTGCCATATCTTATTTAACTGTGCTTAGGAAACTGACTAGAACAGTAGCTCCCCTTTATTCCAATACACTGTACTTGCTGGGAACAAACGCGAGTGTTATTTGCACTGTATATGGAAATGGGAGCGTAATAGAGACTCTTCTTACCAGAAAACAACTCTTGCTCGTAGGACCAAAAACTGCATGAGATTCAACTCCATTTAGGACTGGAAACAAATGCTAGCTGGCTTTACAAGAAACACACTCTGTATTGAGAAAAGAGCACTCTTCTACTCTTCTGTGTTTCCTATAGGGCCAGAACAGTGAGCTTGCTCAGAACAAAATAACTGTGCTTCCTACACACACGGACCATATCTAGATCAATTCTGCAGAGGAAAATGACAAGAACAGTAGCTCCTCTTCGGTCCAATACACTGTACATGCTGGGAACAGACGCCAGTGCTATTTGCCCTGTGTATGACAATGGGAGCACAATAATGACTCTTCTTATGAGAAAACAACTCTTGCTCGTAGAACTAGAAACTGCATGTGATTGAACTCCATTTAGGACTGGGAAACAAACGCTAGCTCGCCTTACAAGAAACACACTCTGCTTTTGAGAAAAGGGTACTCTTCTACTCTACTGTGTTTCCTATAGGGCCCAAACAGTGAGCTTGCTCAGAACAAAAGAAATCTGCTTCCTACACACACGGGCCATATCTAGTTCAATTCTGCTTAAGAAACTGACAAGAACAGTAGCTCCTCTTCAGTCCAATACACTGTACTTGCTGGTAAGAGACGCCAGTCCTGTTTGCCCTCTGTGACAATGGGAGTGCAATAGTGACTCTTCTTACCAGAAAACAACTCTTGCTCGTAAGACCAGAAACTGCATGAGATTCAACTCCACTTAGGACTGGGAAACAAACGCTAGCTCGCCTTACAAGAAACACACTCTGCTTCTGAGAAAAGGGCACTCTTCTACTCTGCTGTGTTTCCTATTGGGTCCGAACAGTGAGCTTGCTCAGAACAAAAGAACTGTGCTTCCTACACACACGGGCCATATCTAGTTCAACTCTGTTTAGGAAACTGACAAGAACAGTAACTCCTCTTCAGTACAAAACACTGTACTTGCTGGGAACAGAGGGGAGTGCTATTTGCACTCTCTATGGCAATGGGAGCCCAATAGTGACTTTCCTTACCAGAAAACAACTCTTGCTCATCGGACCAAAAACTGCATGGGATTCACCTCCATTTAGGATTGGGAAACAAACGCAGGTTGCCTTACAAGAAACACACTCTTATTTTGAGAAAAGGGCACTCTTCTACTCTACTGTGTTTCCTATAGCGCCAAAACAGTAAGCTTGCTCAGAAAAAAAGAACTGTGCTTCCTACACACACGGGCCATATCTAGTTCAACTCTGCTTAGGAAACTGTCAAGAACAGTAGATCCTCTTCAGTCCAGTACAATGTACATGCTGGGAACAGATGCCAGGGCTGTTTGAACTGTGTATGACAATGAGAGTGCAATAGTGACTTTCCTTACCAGAAAACAACTCTTGCTCGTAGGACCAGAAACTGCATGTGATTCAACTCCATTTAGGACTGGGAAACAAATGCTAGCTCGCATTACAAGAAACACACTCTGCTTTTGAGAAAAGAGTACTCTTCTACTCTACTGTGTTTACTATAGGGCCAGAATAGTGAGCTTGCTCAGAACAAAAGAACTGTGCTTCCTAAACACACGTGCCATATCGAATTTAACTGTGCTTAGGAAACTGACTAGAACAGTAGAAACCCTTTATTCCAATACACTGTACTTGCTGGGAACAGACGTGAGTGTTATTTGCACTGTGTATGGAAATGGGAGCGTAATAGTGACTCTTCTTACCAGAAAACAACTCTTACTCGTAGGACCAGGAACTGCATGAGATTCAACTCCATTTAGGACTGGGAAACAAACGCTAGCTCGCCTTACAAGAAACACACTCTGCTTTTGAGAAAAGGGTACTCTTCTACTCTACTGTGTTTCCTATAGGGCCAAAACAGTGAGCTTGCTCAGAACAAAAGAACTCTGCTTCCTACACACACGGGCCATATCTAGTTCAACTCTGCTTAAGAAACTGACAAGAACAGTAGCTCCTCTTCAGTCCAATACACTGTACTTGCTGGTAAGAGACGCCAGTCCTGTTTGCCCTCTGTGACAATGGGAGCGCAATAGTGACTCTTCTTACCAGAAAACAACTCTTGCTTGTAAGACCAGAAACTGCATGAGATTCAACTCCATTTAGGACTGGGAAAAAAACGCTAGCTCGCCTTACAAGAAACACACTCTGCTTCTGAGAAAAGGGCACTCTTCTACTCTGCTGTGTTTCCTATTGGGTCCGAACAGTGAGCTTGCTCAGAACAAAAGAACTGTGCTTCCTACACACACGGGCCATATCTAGTTCAACTCTGTTTAGGAAACTGACAAGAACAGTAACTCCTCTTCAGTACAAAACACTGTACTTGCTGGGAACAGAGGGGAGTGCTATTTGCACTCTCTATGGCAATGGGAGCCCAATAGTGACTTTCCTTACCAGAAAACAACTCTTGCTCATCGGACCAAAAACTGCATGTGATTCACCTCCATTTAGGATTGGGAAACAAACGCAGGTTGCCTTACAAGAAACACACTCTGATTTTGAGAAAAGAGCACTCTTCTACTCTACTAAGTTTCCTATAGGTCTAGAACAGTGAGATTGCTCAGAACAAAAGAACTGTGCTTCCTACACACACGGGCCATATCTAGATCAATTCTGCAGAGGAAAATGACAAGAGCAGTAGATCCTCTTCAGTCCAATACACTGTACATGCTGGGAACAGATGCCAGTGCTATTTGCCCTGTGTATGACAATGGGAGCGCAATAGTGACTCTTCTTACCAGAAAACAACTCTTGCTCCTAGAACTAGAAACTGCATGTGATTCAACTCAATTTAGGACTGGGAAACAAATGCTAGCTCGCCTTACAAGAAACACACTCTGCTTTTGAGAAAAGGGCAGTCTTCTACTCTAATGTGTTTCCTATAGGACCAAAACAGTGAGCTTTCTCAAAACAAAAGAACTGTGCTTCCTACACACACGGGCCATATCTAGTTCAACTCTGCTTAGGAAACTGACAAGAACAGTAGATCCTCTTCAGTCCAATACACTGTACATGCTGGGAATAGACGCCAGTGCTATTTAACCTGTGTATGACAATGGGAGCTCAATAGTGACTCTTCTTACCAGAAAACAACTCTTGCTCGTAGGACCAGAAACTGCATGTGATTCAACTCCATTTAGGACTGGGAAACAAACGCGAGCTCGCCTTACAAGAAACACACTCTGCTTTTGAGAAAAGAGCACTCTTCTACTCTACAGTGTTTCCTAAGGGGTCCGACCAATGAGCTTACTCAGAACAAAAGAATTGTGCTTCCTACCCACACGGGCATATCTAGTTCAATTGTCCTTAGGAAACTGACAAGAACAGTAGCTCCTATTCAGCCCAATACACTGTACTTGCTGGGAACAGACGCGAGTGCTATTTGCCCTGTGTATGGCAATGGGAGCACAATAGTGACTCTTCTTACGAGAAAACAACTCTTGCTCGTAGGACCAGAAACTGCATGTGACTCAACTCAATTTAGGACTGGGAAACAAACGCTAGCTCGCCTTACAAGAAACACACTCTGCTTTTGAGAAAAGAGCACTCTTCTACTCTAATGTGTTTCCTATAGGGCCAAAACAGTGAGCTTGCTCAGAACAAAAGAACTGTGCTTCCTACACACACGACCATATCTAGTTCAATTCTGCTTAGGAAACTGACAAGAACAGTAGATCCTCTTCAGTCCAATACACTGTACATGCTGGGAATAGACGCCAGTGCTATTTGCCCTGTGTATGACAATGGTGTAGCTAGAGTTTTCCTGCCTGACCCACAGTCAGGACAAATCTCTCTCAGGCTGGAGAATTTCTCTCCAGCTCCTGCCACCAAGTCCTGCCAGTCCCAGAGCCCACTTATAAAATAAACACACAGACTCTTACATTATTTAAACTGCTTGGCCATTAGCTCAGGCCTGTTATTGTCTAGCTCTTACTCTTATATTTAGCCCATTTCTATTAATCTTTACTTTGCCACATGGCTCATGGCTTACTGGTACCTTACATCTTCCTCGTCCTGATGGCGGCTGGCAGTGTCTCCTCTCCGCCTTCCACTTCCCAGAATTCTTTTCCTTGTCCCGCCTATACTTCCTGCCTAGCCAATGGCCAATCAGTGATTTATTTACTGACCAATCAGCAACACACTTGACATACAGACCATCCCACAGCACTGCCTGATCAACTGGACATGCAGGACCCATACAAAGGTGACCACTGAACTTTGCTTGACAAAATGGTCCTTCAGGTTCCTGCTTTGCAGAGAAAACTGCCAGACATTCTACAGGACACAGAGAAAAGTGAATAAGAGACTCTAGGCCTGTGGGCTGAAGACAGATGCCCCAACTTTACAAGAGAACTTTGAATGACTGTCCAGGCTGCCAGCTGTCTCTGTCTACCCTACAAGACTCCGAAAAGTTGCTTATATCCTTCTCCATTTCTCAGGTAGTAGTATATCCTTCTGAGGTCTTTGATGTGGTTAAAGACTAGATACTTACAATTTTCCTTAGTTATAATAAAAGATAAGTTAGATATAAAACCTTAAACTTACAAATATAAGATAGATAGGATCTCTTCTTTAATATTGTAACTGTAATTCTTGCTTGATAATTGTTTTGTTATATGTAATTTTACTATGTTAAAGTTAAAACCTTCCTTTTTAAGAAAAGAAAAGGGGAAGTGCTGTGGGATGGTCTGTATGTCAAGTGTGTTGCTGATTGGTCAGTAAATAAATCACTGATTGGCCATTGGCTAGGCAGGAAGTATAGGCGGGACAAGGAAAAGAATTCTGGGAAGTGGAAGGCAGAGGGAGAGACACTGCCAGCCGCCATCAGGACAAGGAAGATGTAAGGTACCAGTAAGCCATGAGCCATGTAGCAAAGTAAAGATTAATAGAAATGGGCTAAATGTAAGAGTAAGAGCTAGACAATGACAGGCCTGAGCTAATGGCCAAGCAGTTTAAATAATGTAAGAGTCTGTGAGTTTATTTTATAAGTGGGCTCTGAGACTGGCGGGACTTGGTGGTGGGAGCTGGAGAGAAATTCTCCAGCAACACAATGGGAACGCAATAGTGACTCTTCCTAGCAGAAAACAACTCTTGCTCGTAGGACGAGAAACTGCATGTGATTCAACTCCATTTAGGACTGGGAAACAAAGGCTAGCTCACCTTACAATAAACACACTCTGCTTTTGAGAAAAGAGAGCTTTTCTAGTCTACTGTGTTTCCTACGGGGTCCGAACAGTGAGCTTGCTCCGAACAAAGGAACCGTGCTTCCTACACACACGGGCCATATCTAGGTCAACTCTGCTTAGGAAACTGACAAGAACAGTAGCTCCTCTTCAGTCCAATACGCTGTACTTGCTGGGAACAGACGCCAGTGCTATTTGCACTGTGTATGGCAATGTGAGCGCAATAGTGACTCTTCTTTCCAGAAAACAACTCTTGCTCATGGGACCAAAAAGTGCAGGTGATTCAACTCCATATAGGACTTTGAAACAAATGCTAGATCGCCTTACAAGAAACACACTGTGCTTTTGAGAAAAGAGCACTCTTCTACTCTACTGTGTTTCCTATAGAGCCAAAACAGTGAGCTTGCTCAGAAAAAAAGAACTGTGCTTCCTACACACACAGCCATATCTGGTTCAATTCTGCTTAGGAAACTGACAAGAACAGTAGATCCTCTTCAGTCCAATACACTGTACATGCTGGGAATAGACGCCAGTGCTTTTTGCCTTGTGTATGACAATGGGAGTGCAATAGTGACTCTTCTTACTAGAAAAAAACTCTTGCTCGTAGATCCAGAAACTGCATGTGATTAAACTCCATTTAGGACTGGGAAACAAACGCTAGCTCGCCTTACAAGAAACACACTCTGCTTTTGAGAAAAGAGCACTCTTCTACTCTATTGTGTTTCCTATAGAGCCAGAACAGTGAGCTTGCTCAGAACAAAAGAACTGTGCTTCCTACACACACAGACATATCTGGTTCAATTCTGCTTAGGAAAATGACAAGAACAGTAGATCCTCTTCAGTCCAATACACTGTACATGCTGGGAATAGACGCCAGTGCTTTTTGCCTTGTGTATGACAATGGGAGTGCAATAGTGACTCTTCTTACCAGAAAACAACTCTTGCTCGTAGGACCAGAAACTGCATGTGATTAAACTCCACTTAGGACTGGGAAACAAAAGCTAGCTCGCCTTACAAGAAACACACTCTGCTTTTGAGAAAAGAGCACTCTTCTACTCTATTGTGTTTCTTATGGGGTCCGAACTGTGAGCTTGCTCAGAACAGAAGAAGTGTGCTTCTTACACACACGGGCCATATCCACATCAATTCTGCTTAGGAAACTGACAAGAACAGTAGCTCCTCTTCAGTCCAATACACTGTACTTGCTGGGAACAGACGCCAGTGCTATTTGCACTGTGTATGGCAATGGGAGCACAATAGTGACTCTTCTTACCAGAAAACAACTCTTGCTCGTAGGACCAGAAACTGCATGGGTTTCAACTCCATTTCTGACTGGAAAACAAACACTAGCTCGCGTTACAAGAAATACACTCTGCTTTTGAGAAAAGAGCACACTTCTACTCTATTGTGTTTCCTATAGTGTCGGAAGAGTGAGCTTGCTCAGAACAAAAGAACTGTGCTTCCTACACACACGGGCCATATCTATTCCAACTCTTCTTAGGAAACTGACAAGAACAGTAGATCCTCTTCAGTCCAATACACTGTACTTGATGGTAACAGACGGGAGTGCTATTTGCACTGTGTGTGGCAATGGGAGCGCAATAGTGACTTTCCTTACCAGAAAACAACTCGTGCTCGTAGGACCAGAAACTGCATTAGATTCAACTACATTTAGGACTGGGAAACAAACGCTAGCTTGCCTTAAAGAAACACACTCTGGTTTTGAGAAAAGAACACTCTTCTACTCTAATGTGATTCCTATAGGGCCAGAAGACTGAGCTTGCTCAGAACAAAAGAACTGTGCTTCCTACACACACTGACTATATTTAGTTCAACTCTGCTTAGGAAACTGACAAGAACAGTAGATCCTCTTCAGTCCAATACACTGCACATGCTGGGAACAGACGCCAGTGCTATTTGCCCTGTGTATAGCAATGGGAGCACAATAGTGACTCTTCTTTCCAGAAAACAACTCTTGCTCGTAGGACCAAAAACTGCATGGGATTCAACTCCATTTAGGACTGGGAAACAAACGCTAGCTCGCCTTACAAGAAATACACTCTGCTTTTGAGAAAAGGGCACACTTCTACTCTACTGTGTTTCCTATAGGGTCCGAAGAGTGAGCTTTCTCAGAACAAAAGAACTGTGCTTCCTACACACACCGACTATATTTAGTACAACTCTGATTAGGAAACTGACAAGAACAGTAGATCCTCTTCAGTCCAATACACTGTACATGCTGGGAACAGACGCCAGTGCTATTTGCCCTGTGTATGACAACGAGAGCGCAATAGTGACTCTTCTTACCAGAAAACAACTCTTGCTCGTAGGACCAGAAACTGCATGTGATTCAACTCCATTTAAGACTGCGAAACAAACGCTAGCTCCCTTACAAGAAACACACTCTGCTTTTGAGAAAAGAGCACTCTTCTACTCTACTGTGTTTCCTAAAGGGCCAAAACAGTGAGCTTGCTCAGAACAAAAGAACTGTGCTTCCTACACACACGGCCATATCTAGTTCAATTCTGCTTAGTAAACTGACAAGAATAGTAGATCCTCTTCAGTCCAATACACTGTACTTCCTGGGAACAGATGCGAATGCTATTTGCAGTGTATATGGCAATGGGAGCGAAATAGTGACTCTTCTTACCAGAAAACATCTCTTGCTCGTGGGACCAGAAACTGCATGGGATTCAACTCCATTTCTGACTCGGAAACAAACACTAGCTCGCCTTACAAGAAACACACTCTGCTTTTGAGAAAAGAGCACTCATCTACTCTACTGTGTTTCCTATGGGATCTGAAAAGTGAGCTTGCTCAGAACAAAAGAACTGTGCTTCCTAAACACACGGGCCATATCTAGATCCATTCTGCATAGGAAACTGACAAGGACAGTAGATCCTCATGAGTCCAATACACTGTACCTGCTGGGAACAGACGCCAGTGCTATTTGCCCTGTGTATGAAAATGGGAGCACAATAGTGACTCTTCTTACCAGAAAACAACTCTTGCTCGTAGGACCAGAAACTGCATGGGATTCAACTCCATTTAGGACTGAAAAACAAACGCTAGCTCGCCTTACAAGAAACACACACTGCTTTTGAGAAAAGGGCACTCTTCTACACTACTGTGTTTCTTATGGGGTCAGAACAGTGAGCTTGCTCAGAACAAAAGAACTGTGCTTCCTACACACACTGGCCATATCTAGATCAATTCTGCTTAGGAAACTGACAAGGACAGTAGATCATCTTCAGTCCAATACACTGTACATGCTGGGAACAGACGCGAGTGCTATTTGCCCTGTCTATGTCATATGGAGCGCAATAGTGACTCTTCTTACCAGAAAACAACTCTTGCTCGTAGGACCAAAAGCTACCTGTGATTCAACTCCATTTAGGACTGGGAAACAAACGCTAGATCGCCTTACAAGAAACACTCTCTGCTTTTGAGAAAAGAGCACTCTTCTACTCTACTGTGTTTCATATAGGGCCAAAACAGTGAGCTTGCTCAGAACAAAAGAACTGTGCTTCCTACACACATGGTCAAACCTAGTTCAATTCTGCTTAGGAAACTGACAAGAATAGTAGATCCTCTTCAGTCCAATACACTGTACTTGCTGGGAAGAGACGCGAATGTTATTTGCCCTGTATATGACAATGGGAGCGCAATAGTGACTCTTCTTACCAGAAAACAACTCTTGCTCGTAGGACCAGAAATTGCACGTGATTCAACTCCATTTAGGACTGGGAAACAAACGCTAGCTCGCCTTACAAGAAACACACTCTGCTTTTGAGAAAAGAGCACTCTTCTACTCTACTGTGTTTTATTTAGAGCCAAAACAGTGAGCTTGCTCAGAACAAAAGAACTGTGCTTCCTAAACACACGGGCCATATCTAGTTCAACTCTGTGTAGGAAACTGACAAGAACAGTAGCTCCTATTCAGTCCAATACACTGTACATGCTGGGAAAAGACGCGAGAGCTATTTGCACTGTATAAGGCAATGGGATCCCAATAGTGACTCTTCTTACCAGAAAACAACTCTTGCTCATAGGACCAAAAACTGCATGGGATTCAACTCCATTTCTGACTGGGAAACAAACACTGGCTCGCCTTACAAGAAAAACACTCTGCTTTTGAAAAAAGAGCACTCTTCTACTCTACTGAGTTTCCTATAGGGCCAGAACAGTGAGCTTGCTCAGAACAAAAGAACTGTGCTTCCTAAACACATGGGCCATATCTAAATCAATTCTGCATAGGAAACTGACAAGGACAGTAGATCCTCTTGAGTCCAATACACTGTACATGCTGGGAACAGACGCCAGTGCGATTTGCCCTGTGTATGTAAATGGGAGCACAATAGTGACTCTTCTTACCAGAGAACAACTCTTGCTCGCAGGACCAGAAACTGCATGTGATTCAACTCCATTTAGGACTGAAAAACAAACGCTAGCTCGCCTTACAAGAAACACACACTGCTTTTGAGAAAAGAGCACTCTTCTACTCTACTGTGTTTCTTATGGGGTCAGAACAGTGAGCTTTCTCAGAACAAAAGAACTGTGCTTCCTACATACACTGGCCATATCTAGATCAATTCTGCTTAGGAAACTGACAAGGACAGTAGATCATCTTCAGTACAATACACTGTAATTCCTGAAAACAGACACGAGTGCTATTTGCACTGTGTATAGAAATGGGAGCGCAATAGTGACTCTTCTTACCAGAAAACAACTCTTGCTCAAAGGACCAGAAACTGCATGTGATTCAACTCCAATTAGGACTGGGAAACAAACGCTAGATCGCCTTACAAGAAACACACTCTGCTTTTGAGAAAAGAGCACACTTCTACTCTACTGTGTTTTATTTAGAGCCAAAACAGTGAGCTTGCTCAGAACAAATGAACTGTGCTTCCTACACACGAGCCATATCTAGTTCAACTCTGCTTAGGAAACTGACAAGAACAGTAGCTCCTCTTCAGTCCAATACACTGTACTTGCTGGGAACAGATGCGAGTGCTCCTTGCACTGTGTAGGCAAATGGGAGCGCAATAGTGACTTTCCTTACCAGAAAACAACTCTTGATCATGGGTCCAAAAACTGCATGTGATTCAACTCCATTTGTGACTTGGAAACAAACGCTAGCTCGCCTTACAAGAAACACACTCTGCTTTTGAGAAAAGAGCACTCTTCTACTCTACTGTGTTTTCTTTAGAGCCAAAACAGTGAGCTTGCTCAGAACAAAAGAACTGTGCTTCCTACACACACGGGCCATATCTAGATCAATTCTGCTTAGGAAACTGACAAGGACAGTAGATCATCTTAAGTCCAATACACTGTACATGCTGGGAACAGACGCGAGGGCTATTTGCCCTGTGTATGTCATATGGAGCGCAATAGTGACTCTTCTTACCAGAAAACAACTCTTGCTCGTAGGACAAAAAACTACATGTGATTCAACTCCATTTAGGACTGGGAAACAAACGCTAGATCGCCTTACAAGAAACACTCTCTGCTTTTGAGAAAAAAGCACTTTTCTACTCTACTGTGTTTCCTTTTAGGGTCCAAACAGTGAGCTTGCTCAAAACAAAAGAACTGTGCTTCCTAAACTCACGGGCCATATCTAGATCAATTCTGCTTAGGAAACTGACAAGAACAGTAGCTCATCTTCAGTCCAATACACTGTACTTGCTGAGAAAAACGCGAGTGCTATTTGCCCTGTGTATGGCAATGGGAGCGCAATAGTGAAACTACTTACCAGAAAACAACTCTTGCTCGTAGGACCAAAAACTGCATGTGATTCAACTCCATTTAGGACTGGGAAACAAACGCAAGCTCGCCTTACAAGAAACACACTCTGCTTTTGAAAAAAGAGCACTCTTCTACTCTACTGAGTTTCCTATAGGGCCAGAACAGTGATCTTGCTCAGAACAAAAGAACTGTGCTTCCTAAACACATGGGCCATATGTAGATCAATTCTGCATAGGAAACTGACAATGACGTAGATCCTCTGGAGTCCAATACACTGTACATGCTGGGAACAGACGCCAGTGCTATTTGCCCTGTGTATGAAAATGGGAGCACAATAGTGACTCTTCTTACCAGAAAACAACTCTTGCTCGTAGGACCAGAAACTGCATGTGATTCAACTCCATTTAGGACTGAAAAACAAACGCTAGCTCGCCTTACAAGAAACACACACTGCTTTTGAGAAAAGGGCACTCTTCTACTCTACTGTGTTTCTTATGGGGTCAGAACAGTGAGCTTTCTCAGAACAAAAGAACTGTGCTTCCTACACACACTGGCCATATCTAGATCAATTCTGCTTAGGAAACTGACAAGGACAGTAGATCATCTTCAGTCCAATACACTGTACATGCTGGGAACAGACACGAGTGCTATTTGCCCTGTGTATGTCATATGGAGCGCAATAGTGACTCTTTTTACCAGAAAACAACTCTTGCTCGTAGCACCAAATGTACATGTGATTCAACTCCATTTAGGACTGGGAAACAAACGCTAGATCGCCTTACAAGAAACACACTCTGCTTTTGAGAAAAAAGCACTCTTCTACTCTACTGTGTTTCCTATAGGGCCAAAACAATGAGCTTGCTCAGAAAAAAAGAACTGTGCTTCCTACACACACGGTCAAATCTAGTTCAATTCTGCTTAGGAAACTCACAAGAATACTAGATTCTCTTCAGTCCAATACACTGTACTTGCTGGGAAGAGACGCGAGTGCTATTTGCCCTGTGTATGACAATGGGAGCGCAATAGTGACTCTTCTTACCAGAAAACAACTCTTGCTCGTAGGACCAGAAACTGCACGTGATTCAAGTCCATTAAAACTGGGAAACAAACGCTAGCTCGCCTTACAAGAAACACACTCTGCTTTTGAGAAAAGAGCACTTTTCTACTCTACTGTGTTTCCTTTGGGGTCCAAACAGTGAGCTTGCTCAGAACAAAAGAACTGTGCTTCCTAAACACACGGGCCATATCTAGTTCAACTCTGTGTAGGAAACTGACAAGAACAGTAGCTCCTATTCAGTCCAATACACTGTAGTTGCTGGGAAAAGACGCGAGAGCTATTTGCACTGTATATGTCAATGGGATCCCAATAGTGACTCTTCTTACCAGAAAACAACTCTTGCTCGTAGGACCAAAAACTGCATGGGATTCAACGCCATTTCTGACTGGGAAACAAACACTGGCTTGCCTTACAAGAAACACACTCTGCTTTTGAGAAAAGAGCCCTCTTCTAATCTAAAGTGTTTCCTATGTGGTCCGAACAGTGAGCTTGCTCAGAACAAAAGAACTGTGCTTCCTACACACAGGGGCCATATCTAGTTCAACTCTGCTTAGGAAACTGACAAGAACAGTATCTCCTCTCAGTCCAATACACTGTTCTTGCTGGGAACAGACACGCTATTTGTACTGTGTAGGGGAATGGGAGCACAATAGTGACTTTCCTTACCAGAAAACAACTCTTGCTCATGGGCCAAAAACTGCATGTGATTCAACTCCATTTAGGAATGGGAAACAAACGCTAGCTCGCCTTACAAGAAACACACTCTGCTTTTGAGAAAAGAGCACTCTTCTACTCTACTCTGTTTTCAAAAGAGCCAAAACAGTGAGCTGGCTCAGAAGAAAAGGGCTGTGCTTCCTACACACACGGCCATATCTGGTCCAATTCTGCTTAGGAAACTGACAAGAACAGTAGGTCCTCTTCAGTCCAATACAGTGTACATGCTGGGAATAGACGCCAGTGCTATTTGCATTGTGTATGACAATGGGAGCACAATAGTGACTCTTCTTACCAGAAAACAACTCTTGCTCGTAGGACCAGAAACTGCATGTGATTCAACTCCATTTAGGACAGCGAAACAAACGCTAGCTAGCCTTACAAGAAACACACTCTGCTTCTGAGAAAAGAGCACTCTTCTACTCTACTTTGTTTCCTTTGGCGTCCAAACAGTGAGCTTGCTCAGAACAAAAGAACTGTGCTTCCTACACACACGGGCCATATCTAGTTCAACTCTGCTTAGGAAACTGACAAGAACAGTAGCTCCTCTTCAGTCCAATACACTGTACTTGTTGGGAACAGACGCTAGTGCTATTTGCACTGTGTATGGCAATGGAAGCGCAATAGTGACTCTTATTACCAGAAAACAACTCTTGCTCATAGGACCAGAAACTGCATGTGATTCAACTCCATTGGGGATTGGGAAACAAACGCTAGCTCGCCTTACAAGAAACACACTCTGCTTTTGAGAAAAGAGCACTCTTCTACTCTACTGAGTTTCCTATAGGGCCAGAACAGTGAGCTTGCTCAGAACAAAAGAACTGTGCTTCCTACACACACTGGCCATATCTAGATCAATTCTGCTTAAAAAACTGACAAGGACAGTAGATCATCTTCAGTCCAATACACTGTACATGCTGGCAACAGACGCGAGTGCTATTTGCCCTGTGTATGTCATATGGAGCACAATAGTGACTGTTCTTACCAGAAAACAACTCTTGCTCGTAGGACCAAAAGCTACATGTGATTCAACTCCATTTAGGACTGGGAAACAATCGCTAGATCGTCTTACAAGAAACACACTCTGCTTTTGAGAAAAGAGCACTATTCTACTGTACTGTGTTTCCTATAGGGCCAAAACAAGGAGCTTGCTCAGAACAAAAGAACTGTGCTTCCTACACACACGGTCAAACCTAGTTCAATTCTGCTTAGGAAACTGACAAGAATAGCAGATCCTCTTCAGTCCAATACACTGTACTTGCTGGGAAGAGACGCGAGTGCTATTTGCCCTGTGTATAACAATGGGAGCACAATAGTGACTCTTCTTACCAGAAAACAACTATTGCTCAAAGGACCAGAAACTGCATGTGATTCAACTCCATTTAGGACTGGGAAACAAATGCTAGCTCGCCTTACAAGAAACACACTCTGGTTTTGAGAAAAGAGCCCTTTTCTACTCTAAAGTATTTCCTATGGGGTCCGAACAGTGAGCTGGCTCAGAACAAAAGAACTGTGCTTCCTACACACGAGCCATATCTAGTTCAACTCTGCTTAGGAAACTGACAAGAACAGTAGCTCCTCTTCAGTCCAATACACTGTACTTGCTGGGAACAGATGCGAGTGCTCTTTGCACTGTGTAGGGGAATGGGAGCACAATAGTGACTTTCCTTACCAGAAAACAACTCTTGATCATGGGTCCAAAAACTGCATGTGATTCAACTCCATTTATGACTTGGAAACAAACGCTAGCTCGCCTTACAAGAAACACACTCTGCTTTTGAGAAAAGAGCACTCTTCTACTCTACTGTGTTTTCTTTAGAGCCAAAACAGTGAGCTTGCTCAGAACAGAAGAACTGTGCTTCCTACACACACGGGCCATATCTAGTTCAACTCTGCTTAGGAAACTGACAAGAACAGTAGCTCCTCTTCAGTCCAATACACTGTA
Organism: Peromyscus eremicus; assembly: GCF_949786415.1. Taxonomy (NCBI): domain Eukaryota; kingdom Metazoa; phylum Chordata; class Mammalia; order Rodentia; family Cricetidae; genus Peromyscus; species Peromyscus eremicus. Next base: position 37,148 of record NW_026734758.1, read on the forward strand.
CATGCTGGGAACAGACTCCAGTGCTATTTGCCCTGTGTATTATAATGGGAGCGCAATAGTGACTCTTCTTACCAGAAAACAACTCTTGCTCGTAGGACCAGAAACTGCATGTGATTTAACTCCATTTAGAACTGGGAAACAAATGCTAGCTCGCCTTACATTAAACACACTCTGCTTTTGAGAAAAGAGCATTCTTCTACTCTACTGTGTTTCCTATAGGGCCAAAACAATGAGCTTGCTCAGAATAAAAGAACTGTGCTTCCTACACACACGGGCCATATCTAGTTCAATTCTGCTTAGGAAACTCACAAGAATACTAGAACCTCTTCAGTCCAATACACTGTACTTGCTGGGAAGAGACGCGAGTGCTATTTGCCCTGTGAATGACAATGGGAGAGCAATAGTGACTCTTCTTACCAGAAAACAACTCTTGCTCGTAGGACCAGAAACTGCATGTGATTCAACTCCATTTAGAACTGGGAAACAAACGCTAGCTCGCCTTACAAGAAACACACTCTGCTTTTGAGAAAAGAGCACTTTTCTACTCTACTGTGTTTCCTTTGGGGTCCAAACAGTGAGCTTGCTCAGAACAAAAGAACTGTGCTTCCTAAACACACGTGCCATATCTAGTTCAACTCTGTGTAGGAAACTGACAAGAACAGTAGCTCCTATTCAGTCCAATACACTGTAGTTGCTGGGAAAAGACGCGAGAGCTATTTGCACTGTATATGGCAATGGGATCCCAATAGTGACTCTTCTTACCAGAAAACAACTCTTGTTCGTAGAACCAAAAACTGCATGGGATTCAACTCCATATCTGACTGGGAAACAAACACTGGCTCGCCTTACAAGAAACACTCTCTGCATTTGAGAAAAGAGCCCTCTTCTAATCTAAAGTGTTTCCTATGTGGTCCGAACAGTGAGCTTGCTCAGAACAAAAGAACTGTGCTTCCTACACACAGGGGCCATATCTAGTTCAACTCTGCTTAGGAAACTGACAAGAACAGTAGCTAATCTTCAGTCCAATACACTGTACTTGCTGCGAACAAACGCGAGTGCTATTTTCACTGTGTATGGCAATGGGGGCGCAATAGTGACACTACTTACCAGAAAACAACTCTTGCTCGTAGGACCAAAATCTGCATGTGATTCAACTCCATTTAGGACTGGGAAACAAACGCTAGCTCGCCTTACAAGAAACACACTCTGCTTTTGAAAAATGAGCACTCTTCTACTCTACTGAGTTTCCTATAGGGCCAAAACAGTGAGCTTGCTCAGAACAAAAGAACTGTGCTTCCTAAACACATGGGCCATATCTAGATCAATTCTGCATAGGAAACTGACAAGGACAGTAGATCCTCTTGAGTCCAATACACTGTACATGCTGGGAACAGACGCCAGTGCTATTTGCCCTGTGTATAAAAATGGGAGCACAATAGTGACACTTCTTACCAGAAAACAACTCTTGCTCGTAGGACCAGAAAATGCATGGGATTCAACTCCATTTAGGACTGCGAAACAAACGCTAGCTTGCCTTACAAGAAACACACTCTGCTTTTGAGAAAAGAGCACTAGTCTACACTAAAGTGTTTCCTATGGGGTCCGAACAGTGAGCTTGCTCAGAACAAAAGAACTGTGCTTCCTACACACAGGGGCCATATCTAGTTCAACTCTTCTTAGGAAACTGACAGGAACAGTAGCTCATCTTCAGTCTAATACACTGTATTGCTGGGAACAGACGCGAGTGCTATTTGCACTATGTATGGCAATGGGAGCGCAATAGTGACTTTCCTTACCAGAAAACAACTCTAGCTCGTAGGACCAAAAACTGCATGTGATTCAACTCCATTTAGGACTGGGAAACAAACGCTAGCTCGCCTTACAAGAAAAACACTCTGCTTTTGAGAAAAGAGCACTCTTCTACTCTACTTTGTTTCCTATAGGGCCAAAACAGTGAGCTTGCTCAGAACAAAAGAACTGTGCTTCCTACACACACGGTCATATCTAGTTCAATTCTGCTTAAGAAACTGACAAGAACAGTAGATCCTCTTCTGTCCCATACACTGTACTTGCTGGGAACAGACGCCAGTGCTCTTTGCACTGTATATGGCAATGGGAGAGCAATAGTGACTCTTCTTACCAGAAAACAACTCTTGCTCGTAGGAACAGAAACTGCATGTGGTTCAACTCCATTTAGGACTGCAAAACAAATGCTAGCTCGCCTTACAAAAAACACAATCTGCTTTTGAGAAAAAAGCACTTTTCTACTCTACTGTGTTTCCTTTGGGGTCCAAACAGTGAGCTTGCTCAGAACAAAAGAACTGTGCTTCCTAAACACACGGGCCATATCTAGTTCAACTCTGTGTAGGAAACTGACAAGAACAGTAGCTCCTATTCAGTCCAATACACTGTACTTGCTGGGAAAAGACGCGAGAACTATTTGCACTGTATATGGCAATCGGAGCCCAATAGTGACTCTTCTTACCAGAAAACAACTCTTGCTCGTAGGACCAAAAACTGCATGGGATTCAACTCAATTTCAGACTGGGAAACAAACACTAGCTTGCCTTACAAGAAACACACTCTGCTTTTGAGAAAAGAGCCCACTTCTACTCTAAAGTGTTTCCTATGGGGTCAGAACAGTGAGCTTGCTCAGAACAAAAGAACTGTTCTTCCCACACACACGGGCCATATCTAGATCAATTCTGCTTAGGAAACTGACATGGACAGTAGATCATCTTCAGTCCAATACACTGCACATGCTGGGAACAGACGCGAGTGCTATTTGCCCTGTGTATGAAAAGAGAAGCACAATAGTGACTCTTCTTACCAGAAAACAACTCTTGCTCGTAGGACCAGAAACTGCATGTGATTCAATTCCATTTAGGACTAGGAAACAAATGCTAGCTCGCCTTACAAGAAACACACTCTGCTTTTGAGAAAAGAGCACTCTTCTACTCTACTGTGTTTCCTTTGGGGTCCAAACAGTGAGCTTGCTCAGAAGAAAAGAACTGTGCTTCCTACACACACGGGCCATATCTAGTTCCACTCTGCTTAGGAAACTGACAAGAACAGTAGCTCCGCTTCAGTCCAATACACTGTACTTGCTGGGAACAGACGCGAGTGCTATTTGCACTCTATATGACAATGGGAGCGCAATAGTGACTCTTCTTACCAGAAAACAACTCTTGCTCGTAGGACCAGAAACTACATGGGATTCAACTCCATTTCAGACTGGGAAACAAACACTAGCTAGCCTTACAAGAAACACACTCTGCTTTTCAGAAAAGAGCACTCTTCTACTCTTCACTGTTTCCTATGAGGTCCGAACAGTGAGCTTGTGCAGAACAAAAGAACTGTGCTTCCTACACACAGGGCCCATATCTAGTTCAACTCTGCATAGGAAACTGACAAGAACAGTAGTTCCTCTTCAGTCCAGTACACTGTACTTGCTGCGAACAGACGCAAGCGCTATTTGCACTGTGTATGGCAATGGGAGCGCAATAGTGACTCTTCTTACCAGAAAAAAAGTCTTGCTCGTAGGACCAGAAACTGCATGGGATTCAACTTTATTTCTGACTGGGAAACAAACACTAGCTCACCTTACAAGAAACACACTCTGCTTTTGAGAAAGGAGAACTCTTCTACTCTACAGTGTTTCCTATAGGATCGGAACAGTGAGCTTGCTCAGAACAAAAAACTGTGCTTCCTACACACACGGTCATATCTAGATCAATTCTGCTTAGGAAACTGACAAGAATAGTAGATCCTCTTCAGTCCAATACACTGTAGTTGCTGGGAACAGACGCGAGTGCTATTTGCCCTGTGTATGACAATCGGAGAGCAATAGTGACTCTTCTTACCAGAAAACAACTCTTGCTCGTAGGACCAGAAACTGCATGTGATTCAACTCCATTTAGGACTGGGAAACAAACGCTAGCTCGCCTTACAAGAAACACACTCTGCTTTTGAGAAAAGAGCCCTCTTCTACTCTAAAGTGTTTCCTATGGGGTCCGAAGAGTGAGCTTGCTCAGAACAAAAGAACTGTGCTTCCTACACACACAAGCCATATCTAGTTCAACTCTGCTTAGTAAACTGACAAGAACAGCAGCTCCTCTTCAGTCCAATACACTGTACTTCCTGGGAACAGACAGGAGTGCTATTTGCACTGTGTATGGAAATGGGAGCGCAATACTGACTTTCCTTACCAGAAAACAACTCTTGCTCGTAGGACCAAAAACTGCATGTGATTCAACTCCATTTACGACTGGGAAACAGACGCTAGCCTCGCCTTACAAGAAACACACTCTGCTTTTGAGAAAAGAGCACTCTTCTTCTCTGCTGTTTTTCCTATAGGGCCAGTACAGTGGCTTGCTCAGAACAATAGAACTGTGCATACTACACACACGGGCCATATCTAGTTCAATTCTGCTTAGGAAACTGACAAGAAGAGTAGATCCTCTTCAGTCCAATACACTGTACTTGCTGGGAACAGACGCCAGTGCTATTTGCACTGTGTATGACAATGGGAGCACAATAGTGACTTTTCTTACCAGAAAACAACTCTTGCTCGTAGGACCAGAAACTGCATGTGATTCAACTCCATTTAGGACTGGGAAACAAACGCTAGCTTGCCTTACAAGAAACACACTCTGCTTTTGAGAAAAGAGCACCCTTCTACTCTACTGTGTTTCCTATCGGGCCAGAACAGTGAGCTTGCTCAGAACAAAAGAACTGTGCTTCCTGCACACACGGGCCATATGTACTTCAACTCTGCTTAGGAAACTGACAAGAACAGTAGCTCCTCTTCAGTCCAATACACTGTACTTGCTGCGAACAGATGCTAGCACTATTTGCACTGTGTACAGTAATAGGAGCACAATAGTGACTTTTCTTACCAGAAAACAACTTTTGCTCTTAGGACCAGAAACTGCATGTGATTCAACTCCACGTAGGACTGGGAAACAAACGCTAGCTTGCCTTACAAGAAACACGCTCTACTTTTGAGAATAGGCACACTTCTACTCTACTGGGTTTCCTCTGGGGTCCGAACAGTGAGCTTGCTCAGAACAAAAGAACTGTGCTTCCTACACACACGGGCCATATCTAGTTCAACTCTGCTTAGGAAACTGACAAGAACAGTAGCTCCTCTTCAGTCCAATACACTGTACTTGTGGGGATCAGACGCGAGTGCTATTTGCACTGTGTACGGAATTGGGAGCACAATAGTGACTCTTTTTACCAGAAAACAACTTTTGCTCGTAGGACCAAAAACTGCATGTGATTCAACTCCGTTTAGGACTGGGAAACAAACGCTAGCTCGCCTTACAAGAAACACACCCTGCTTTTGAGAAAAGAGCACTCTTCTACTCTACTGTGTTTCGTATAGGGCCAGTACAGTGAGCTTGCTCAGAACAAAAGAACTGTGCTTCCTATACACATGGCCATATCCAATTCAATTCTGCTTAGGAAACTGACAAGAACAGTAGCTCCTCTTCAGTCCAATACACTCTACATGCTGGGAACAGACGCCCGTTCTATTTGCCCTGTGTATGACAATGGGAGCACAATAGTGTCTCTTCTTACCAGAAAACAACTCTTGCTCATAGGACCAGAAACTGCATGGGATTCAACTCCATTTAGGACTGGGAAACAAACGCTAGCTAGCCTTACAAGAAACACACTCTGCTTTTGAGAAAAGAGCACTCTTCTACTCTACTGTCTTTCCTATAGCGCCAGAACAGTGAGCTTGTTCAGAACAAAAGAACTGTGCTTCCTACACACACAGGCAATATCTAGTTCAACTCTGCATAGGAAACTGACGAGAACAGTAGCTCCTTTTCAGTCCAATACACTGTACTTGCTGAGAACAGATGCGAGTGCTATTTGCACTGTGTATGGAAATGGGAGCGCAATAGTGACTTTCCTTACCAGAAAACAACTCTTGCTCGTAGGACGAAAAACTGCATGTGATTCAACTCCATTTAGGACTGGGAAACAGACGCTAGCCTCGCCTTACAAGAAACACAATCTGCTTTTGAGAAAAGAGCACTCTTCTACTCTGCTGTTTTTCCTATAGGGCCAGTACAGTGAGCTTGCTCAGAACAAAAGAACTGTGCATCCTACACATACGAGCCATATGTAGTTCAATTCTGCTTAGGAAACTGACAAGAACAGTAGATCCTCTTCAGTCCAATACACTGTACTTGCTTGGAACAAACGCCAGTGCTATTTGCACTGTGAATGACAATGGGAGCACAATAGTGACTTTTCTTACCAGAAAACAACTCTTGCTCGTAGGACCAGAAACTGCATGGGATTCAACTCCATTTAGGACTGGGAAAAAATCGCTAGCTCGCCTTACAAGAAACACACTCTGCTTTTGAGAAAAGAGCACTCTTCTACTCTACTGTGTTTCCTATAGCGCCAGGACAGTTAGCTTGCTCAGAATCAAAGAACTGTGCTTCCTACACACACGGCCCTATCTAGTTCAATTCAGCTCATTACACTGAGAAGAACATTAGATCCTCTTCAGTCCAATACACTGTATATGCTGGGAAAAGACGCCAGGGCTTTTCGCACTGTGTAAGAAAAAGGGAGCACAATAGTAACTCTTCATACCAGAAAACAACTCTTGCTCGTAGGACCAGAAACTGCATGTGATTCAACTACATTTAGGACTGGGAAACAAATGCTAGCTCGCCTTACAAGAAACACACTCTGCTTTTGAGAAAAGTGCACTCTTCAACTCTATTGTGTTTCCTATAGGGCCAGAACAGTGAGCTTGCTCAGAACAAAAGAACTGTGCTTCCTTCACACACGGGCCATATCTAGTTCAATTCTGCTTAGGAAACTGACAAGAATAGTAGATCCTCTTCAGTCCAATACACTGTACTTGCTGGGAAGAGACGCGAATGTTATTTGCCCTGTGTATGACAATGGGAGCGCAATAGTGACTCTTCTTACCAGAAAACAACTCTTGCTCGTAGGACCAGAAATTGCACGTGATTCAACTCCATTTAGGACTGGGAAACAAACGCTAGCTCGCCTTACAAGAAACACACTCTGCTTTTGAGAAAAGAGCACTCTTCTACTCTACTCTGTTTTCAAAAGAGCCAAAACAGTGAGCTTGCTCAGAAGAAAAGGACTGTGCTTCCTACACACACGGCCATATCTGGTCCAATTCTGCTTAGGAAACTGACAAGAACAGTAGGTCCTCTTCAGTCCAATACAGTGTACATGCTGGGAATAGACGCCAGTGCTATTTGCATTGTGTATGACAATGGGAGCACAATAGTGACTCTTCTTACCAGAAAACAACTCTTGCTCGTAGGACCAGAAACTGCATGAGATTCAACTCCATTTAGGACAGCGAAACAAACGCTAGCTAGCCTTACAAGAAACACACTCTGCTTCTGAGAAAAGAGCACTCTTCTACTCTACTTTTTTCCTTTGGGGTCCAAACAGTGAGCTTGCTCAGAACAAAAGAACTGTGCTTCCTACACACACGGGCCATATCTAGTTCAACTCTGCTTAGGAAACTGACAAGAACAGTAGCTCCTCTTCAGTCCAATACACTGTACTTGTTGGGAACAGACGCTAGTGCTATTTGCACTGTATAAGGCAATGGAAGCGCAATAGTGACTCTTATTACCAGAAAACAACTCTTGCTCGTAGGACCAGAAACTGCATGTGATTCAACTCCATTGGGGATTGGGAAACAAACGCTAGCTCGCCTTACAAGAAAGACACTCTGCTTTTGAGAAAAGAGCACTCTTCTACTCTACTGAGTTTCCTATAGGGCCAGAACAGTGAGCTTGCTCAGAACAAAAGAACTGTGCTTCCTACACACACTGGCCATATCTAGATCAATTCTGCTTAAAAAACTGACAAGGACAGTAGATCATCTTCAGTCCAATACACTGTACATGCTGGCAACAGACGCGAGTGCTATTTGCCCTGTGTATGTCATATGGAGCACAATAGTGACTGTTCTTACCAGAAAACAACTCTTGCTCGTAGGACCAAAAGCTACATGTGATTCAACTCCATTTAGGACTGGGAAACAATCGCTAGATCGTCTTACAAGAAACACACTCTGCTTTTGAGAAAAGAGCACTATTCTACTGTACTGTGTTTCCTATAGGGCCAAAACAAGGAGCTTGCTCAGAACAAAAGAACTGTGCTTCCTACACACACGGTCAAACCTAGTTCAATTCTGCTTAGGAAACTGACAAGAATAGCAGATCCTCTTCAGTCCAATACACTGTACTTGCTGGGAAGAGACGCGAGTGCTATTTGCCCTGTGTATGACAATGGGAGCACAATAGTGACTCTTCTTACCAGAAAACAACTATTGCTCAAAGGACCAGAAACTGCATGTGATTCAACTCCATTTAGGACTGGGAAACAAATGCTAGCTCGCCTTACAAGAAACACACTCTGGTTTTGAGAAAAGAGCCCTTTTCTACTCTAAAGTATTTCCTATGGGGTCCGAACAGTGAGCTTGCTCAGAACAAAAGAACTGTGCTTCCTACACACGAGCCATATCTAGTTCAACTCTGCTTAGGAAACTGACAAGAACAGTAGCTCCTCTTCAGTCCAATACACTGTACTTGCTGGGAACAGATGCGAGTGCTCTTTGCACTGTGTAGGGGAATGGGAGCACAATAGTGACTTTCCTTACCAGAAAACAACTCTTGATCATGGGTCCAAAAACTGCATGTGATTCAACTCCATTTATGACTTGGAAACAAACGCTAGCTCGCCTTACAAGAAACACACTCTGCTTTTGAGAAAAGAGCACTCTTCTACTCTACTGTGTTTTCTTTAGAGCCAAAACAGTGAGCTTGCTCAGAACAGAAGAACTGTGCTTCCTACACACACGGGCCATATCTAGTTCAACTCTGCTTAGGAAACTGACAAGAACAGTAGCTCCTCTTCAGTCCAATACACTGTACATGCTGGGAACAGACTCCAGTGCTATTTGCCCTGTGTATTATAATGGGAGCGCAATAGTGACTCTTCTTACCAGAAAACAACTCTTGCTCGTAGGACCAGAAACTGCATGTGATTTAACTCCATTTAGAACTGGGAAACAAATGCTAGCTCGCCTTACATTAAACACACTCTGCTTTTGAGAAAAGAGCATTCTTCTACTCTACTGTGTTTCCTATAGGGCCAAAACAATGAGCTTGCTCAGAATAAAAGAACTGTGCTTCCTACACACACGGGCCATATCTAGTTCAATTCTGCTTAGGAAACTCACAAGAATACTAGAACCTCTTCAGTCCAATACACTGTACTTGCTGGGAAGAGACGCGAGTGCTATTTGCCCTGTGTATGACAATGGGAGAGCAATAGTGACTCTTCTTACCAGAAAACAACTCTTGCTCGTAGGACCAGAAACTGCATGTGATTCAACTCCATTTAGAACTGGGAAACAAACGCTAGCTCGCCTTACAAGAAACACACTCTGCTTTTGAGAAAAGAGCACTTTTCTACTCTACTGTGTTTCCTTTGGGGTCCAAACAGTGAGCTTGCTCAGAACAAAAGAACTGTGCTTCCTAAACACACGTGCCATATCTAGTTCAACTCTGTGTAGGAAACTGACAAGAACAGTAGCTCCTATTCAGTCCAATACACTGTACTTGCTGGGAAAAGACGCGAGAGCTATTTGCACTGTATATGGCAATGGGATCCCAATAGTGACTCTTCTTACCAGAAAACAACTCTTGCTCGTAGAACCAAAAACTGCATGGGATTCAACTCCATATCTGACTGGGAAACAAACACTGGCTCGCCTTACAAGAAACACTCTCTGCTTTTGAGAAAAGAGCCCTCTTCTAATCTAAAGTGTTTCCTTTGTGGTCCGAACAGTGAGCTTGCTCAGAACAAAAGAACTGTGCTTCCTATACACAGGGGCCATATCTAGTTCAACTCTGCTTAGGAAACTGACAAGAACAGTAGCTAATCTTCAGTCCAATACACTGTACTTGCTGCGAACAAACGCGAGTGCTATTTGCACTGTGTATGGCAATGGGGGCGCAATAGTGACACTACTTACCAGAAAACAACTCTTGCTCGTAGGACCAAAAACTGCATGTGATTCAACTCCATTTAGGACTGGGAAACAAACGCTAGCTCGCCTTACAAGAAACACACTCTGCTTTTGAAAAAAGAGCACTCTTCTACTCTACTGAGTTTCCTATAGGGCCAAAACAGTGAGCTTGCTCAGAACAAAAGAACTGTGCTTCCTAAACACATGGGCCATATCTAGATCAATTCTGCATAGGAAACTGACAAGGACAGTAGATCCTCTTGAGTCCAATACAATGTACATGCTGGGAACAGACGCCAGTGCTATTTGCCCTGTGTATAATAATGGGAGCACAATAGTGACACTTCTTACCAGAAAACAACTCTTGCTCGTAGGACCAGAAAATGCATGGGATTCAACTCCATTTAGGACTGCGAAATAAACGCTAGCTTGCCTTACAAGAAACACACTCTGCTTTTGAGAAAAGAGCACTAGTCTACACTAAAGTGTTTCCTATGGGGTCCGAACAGTGAGCTTGCTCAGAACAAAAGAACTGTGCTTCCTACACACAGGGGCCATATCTAGTTCAACTCTTCTTAGGAAACTGACAAGAACAGTAGCTCATCTTCAGTCTAATACACTGTATTGCTGGGAACAGACGCGAGTGCTATTTGCACTATGTATGGCAATGGGAGCGCAATAGTGACTTTCCTTACCAGAAAACAACTCTAGCTCGTAGGACCAAAAACTGCATGTGATTCAACTCCATTTAGGACTGGGAAACAAACGCTAGCTCGCCTTACAAGAAAAACACTCTGCTTTTGAGAAAAGAGCACTCTTCTACTCTACTTTGTTTCCTATAGGGCCAAAACAGTGAGCTTGCTCAGAACAAAAGAACTGTGCTTCCTACACACACGGTCATATCTAGTTCAATTCTGCTTAAGAAACTGACAAGAACAGTAGATCCTCTTCTGTCCCATACACTGTACTTGCTGGGAACAGACGCCAGTGCTCTTTGCACTGTATATGGCAATGGGAGAGCAATAGTGACTCTTCTTACCAGAAAACAACTCTTGCTCGTAGGAACAGAAACTGCATGTGGTTCAACTCCATTTAGGACTGCAAAACAAATGCTAGCTCGCCTTACAAAAAACACAATCTGCTTTTGAGAAAAAAGCACTTTTCTACTCTACTGTGTTTCCTTTGGGGTCCAAACAGTGAGCTTGCTCAGAACAAAAGAACTGTGCTTCCTAAACACACGGGCCATATCTAGTTCAACTCTGTGTAGGAAACTGACAAGAACAGTAGCTCCTATTCAGTCCAATACACTGTACTTGCTGGGAAAAGACGCGAGAACTATTTGCACTGTATATGGCAATTGGAGCCCAATAGTGACTCTTCTTACCAGAAAACAACTCTTGCTCGTAGGACCAAAAACTGCATGGGATTCAACTCAATTTCAGACTGGGAAACAAACACTAGCTTGCCTTACAAGAAACACACTCTGCTTTTGAGAAAAGAGCCCTCTTCTACTCTAAAGTGTTTCCTATGGGGTCAGAACAGTGAGCTTGCTCAGAACAAAAGAACTGTGCTTCCCACACACACGGGCCATATCTAGATCAATTCTGCTTAGGAAACTGACATGGACAGTAGATCATCTTCAGTCCAATACACTGCACATGCTGGGAACAGACGCGAGTGCTATTTGCCCTGTGTATGAAAAGAGAAGCACAATAGTGACTCTTCTTACCAGAAAACAACTCTTGCTCGTAGGACCAGAAACTGCATGTGATTCAATTCCATTTAGGACTAGGAAACAAATGCTAGCTCGCCTTACAAGAAACACACTCTGCTTTTGAGAAAAGAGCACTCTTCTACTCTACTGTGTTTCCTTTGGGGTCCAAACAGTGAGCTTGCTCAGAAGAAAAGAACTGTGCTTCCTACACACACGGGCCATATCTAGTTCCACTCTGCTTAGGAAACTGACAAGAACAGTAGCTGCGCTTCAGTCCAATACACTGTACTTGCTGGGAACAGACGCGAGTGCTATTTGCACTCTATATGACAATGGGAGCGCAATAGTGACTCTTCTTACCAGAAAACAACTCTTGCTCGTAGGACCAGAAACTACATGGGATTCAACTCCATTTCAGACTGGGAAACAAACACTAGCTAGCCTTACAAGAAACACACTCTGCTTTTCAGAAAAGAGCACTCTTCTACTCTTCACTGTTTCCTATGAGGTCCGAACAGTGAGCTTGTGCAAAACAAAAGAACTGTGCTTCCTACACACAGGGCCCATATCTAGTTCAACTCTGCATAGGAAACTGACAAGAACAGTAGTTCCTCTTCAGTCCAGTACACTGTACTTGCTGCGAACAGACGCAAGCGCTATTTGCACTGTGTATGGCAATGGGAGCGCAATAGTGACTCTTCTTACCAGAAAAAAAGTCTTGCTCGTAGGACCAGAAACTGCATGGGATTCAACTTTATTTCTGACTGGGAAACAAACACTAGCTCACCTTACAAGAAACACACTCTGCTTTTGAGAAAGGAGAACTCTTCTACTCTACAGTGTTTCCTATAGGATCGGAACAGTGAGCTTGCTCAGAACAAAAGAACTGTGCTTCCTACACACACGGTCATATCTAGATCAATTCTGCTTAGGAAACTGACAAGAATAGTAGATCCTCTTCAGTCCAATACACTGTAGTTGCTGGGAACAGACGCGAGTGCTATTTGCCCTGTGTATGACAATCGGAGAGCAATAGTGACTCTTCTTACCAGAAAACAACTCTTGCTCGTAGGACCAGAAACTGCATGTGATTCAACTCCATTTAGGACTGGGAAACAAACGCTAGCTCGCCTTACAAGAAACACACTCTGCTTTTGAGAAAAGAGCCCTCTTCTACTCTAAAGTGTTTCCTATGGGGTCCGAAGAGTGAGCTTGCTCAGAACAAAAGAACTGTGCTTCCTACACACACAAGCCATATCTAGTTCAACTCTGCTTAGTAAACTGACAAGAACAGCAGCTCCTCTTCAGTCCAATACACTGTACTTCCTGGGAACAGACAGGAGTGCTATTTGCACTGTGTATGGAAATGGGAGCGCAATACTGACTTTCCTTACCAGAAAACAACTCTTGCTCGTAGGACCAAAAACTGCATGTGATTCAACTCCATTTACGACTGGGAAACAGACGCTAGCCTCGCCTTACAAGAAACACACTCTGCTTTTGAGAAAAGAGCACTCTTCTTCTCTGCTGTTTTTCCTATAGGGCCAGTACAGTGGCTTGCTCAGAACAATAGAACTGTGCATACTACACACACGGGCCATATCTAGTTCAATTCTGCTTAGGAAACTGACAAGAAGAGTAGATCCTCTTCAGTCCAATACACTGTACTTGCTGGGAACAGACGCCAGTGCTATTTGCACTGTGTATGACAATGGGAGCACAATAGTGACTTTTCTTACCAGAAAACAACTCTTGCTCGTAAGACCAGAAACTGCATGTGATTCAACTCCATTTAGGACTGGGAAACAAACGCTAGCTTGCCTTACAAGAAACACACTCTGCTTTTGAGAAAAGAGCACCCTTCTACTCTACTGTGTTTCCTATCGGGCCAGAACAGTGAGCTTGCTCAGAACAAAAGAACTGTGCTTCCTGCACACACGGGCCATATCTAGTTCATCTCTGCTTACGAACCTGACAAGAACAGTAGATCCTCTTCAGTCCAATACACTGTACATGCTGGGAACAGATGCCAGTGCTATTTGCCCTGTGTATGACAGTGGGAGCGCAATAGTGACTCTTCTTACCAGAAAAAACTCTTGCTCGTAGGACCAGAAACTGCATGTGATTCAACTCCATTTAGGACTGGGAAACAAATGCTAGCTTGCCTTACAAGAAACACACCCTGCTTTTGAGAAAAGAGCTCTCTTTTACTCAACTGTGTCTCCTATAGGGCCAGAACAGTGAGCTTGCAAAGAACAAAAGATCTGTGCTTCCTAAACACATGGGCCATATGTACTTCAACTCTGCTTAGGAAACTGACAAGAACAGTAGCTCCTCTTCAGTCCAATACACTGTACTTGCTGGGAAGAGACGCGAATGTTATTTGCCCTGTGTATGACAATGGGAGCGCAATAGTGACTCTTCTTACCAGAAAACAACTCTTGCTCGTAGGACCAGAAATTGCACGTGATTCAACTCCATTTAGGACTGGGAAACAAACGCTAGCTCGCCTTACAAGAAACACACTCTGCTTTTGAGAAAAGAGCACTCTTCTACTCTACTCTGTTTTCAAAAGAGCCAAAACAGTGAGCTTGCTCAGAAGAAAGGGACTGTGCTTCCTACACACACGGCCATATCTGGTCCAATTCTGCTTAGGAAACTGACAAGAACAGTAGGTCCTCTTCAGTCCAATACAGTGTACATGCTGGGAATAGACGCCAGTGCTATTTGCATTGTGTATGACAATGGGAGCACAATAGTGACTCTTCTTACCAGAAAACCACTCTTGCTCGTAGGACCAGAAACTGCATGAGATTCAACTCCATTTAGGACAGCGAAACAAACGCTAGCTAGCCTTACAAGAAACACACTCTGCTTCTGAGAAAAGAGCACTCTTCTACTCTACTTTTTTCCTTTGGGGTCCAAACAGTGAGCTTGCTCAGAACAAAAGAACTGTGCTTCCTACACACACGGGCCATATCTAGTTCAACTCTGCTTAGGAAACTGACAAGAACAGTAGCTCCTCTTCAGTCCAATACACTGTACTTGTTGGGAACAGACGCTAGTGCTATTTGCACTGTATAAGGCAATGGAAGCGCAATAGTGACTCTTATTACCAGAAAACAACTCTTGCTCGTAGGACCAGAAACTGCATGTGATTCAACTCCATTGGGGATTGGGAAACAAACGCTAGCTCGCCTTACAAGAAACACACTCTGCTTTTGAGAAAAGAGCACTCTTCTACTCTACTGAGTTTCCTATAGGGCCAGAACAGTGAGCTTGCTCAGAACAAAAGAACTGTGCTTCCTACACACACTGGCCATATCTAGATCAATTCTGCTTAAAAAACTGACAAGGACAGTAGATCATCTTCAGTCCAATACACTGTACATGCTGGCAACAGACGCGAGTGCTATTTGCCCTGTGTATGTCATATGGAGCACAATAGTGACTGTTCTTACCAGAAAACAACTCTTGCTCGTAGGACCAAAAGCTACATGTGATTCAACTCCATTTAGGACTGGGAAACAATCGCTAGATCGTCTTACAAGAAACACACTCTGCTTTTGAGAAAAGAGCACTATTCTACTGTACTGTGTTTCCTATAGGGCCAAAACAAGGAGCTTGCTCAGAACAAAAGAACTGTGCTTCCTACACACACGGTCAAACCTAGTTCAATTCTGCTTAGGAAACTGACAAGAATAGCAGATCCTCTTCAGTCCAATACACTGTACTTGCTGGGAAGAGACGCGAGTGCTATTTGCCCTGTGTATGACAATGGGAGCACAATAGTGACTCTTCTTACCAGAAAACAACTATTGCTCAAAGGACCAGAAACTGCATGTGATTCAACTCCATTTAGGACTGGGAAACAAATGCTAGCTCGCCTTACAAGAAACACACTCTGGTTTTGAGAAAAGAGCCCTTTTCTACTCTAAAGTATTTCCTATGGGGTCCGAACAGTGAGCTTGCTCAGAACAAAAGAACTGTGCTTCCTACACACGAGCCATATCTAGTTCAACTCTGCTTAGGAAACTGACAAGAACAGTAGCTCCTCTTCAGTCCAATACACTGTACTTGCTGGGAACAGATGCGAGTGCTCTTTGCACTGTGTAGGGGAATGGGAGCACAATAGTGACTTTCCTTACCAGAAAACAACTCTTGATCATGGGTCCAAAAACTGCATGTGATTCAACTCCATTTATGACTTGGAAACAAACGCTAGCTCGCCTTACAAGAAACACACTCTGCTTTTGAGAAAAGAGCACTCTTCTACTCTACTGTGTTTTCTTTAGAGCCAAAACAGTGAGCTTGCTCAGAACAGAAGAACTGTGCTTCCTACACACACGGGCCATATCTAGTTCAACTCTGCTTAGGAAACTGACAAGAACAGTAGCTCCTCTTCAGTCCAATACACTGTACATGCTGGGAACAGACTCCAGTGCTATTTGCCCTGTGTATTATAATGGGAGCGCAATAGTGACTCTTCTTACCAGAAAACAACTCTTGCTCGTAGGACCAGAAACTGCATGTGATTTAACTCCATTTAGAACTGGGAAACAAATGCTAGCTCGCCTTACATTAAACACACTCTGCTTTTGAGAAAAGAGCATTCTTCTACTCTACTGTGTTTCCTATAGGGCCAAAACAATGAGCTTGCTCAGAATAAAAGAACTGTGCTTCCTACACACACGGGCCATATCTAGTTCAATTCTGCTTAGGAAACTCACAAGAATACTAGAACCTCTTCAGTCCAATACACTGTACTTGCTGGGAAGAGACGCGAGTGCTATTTGCCCTGTGTATGACAATGGGAGAGCAATAGTGACTCTTCTTACCAGAAAACAACTCTTGCTCGTAGGACCAGAAACTGCATGTGATTCAACTCCATTTAGAACTGGGAAACAAACGCTAGCTCGCCTTACAAGAAACACACTCTGCTTTTGAGAAAAGAGCACTTTTCTACTCTACTGTGTTTCCTTTGGGGTCCAAACAGTGAGCTTGCTCAGAACAAAAGAACTGTGCTTCCTAAACACACGTGCCATATCTAGTTCAACTCTGTGTAGGAAACTGACAAGAACAGTAGCTCCTATTCAGTCCAATACACTGTACTTGCTGGGAAAAGACGCGAGAGCTATTTGCACTGTATATGGCAATGGGATCCCAATAGTGACTCTTCTTACCAGAAAACAACTCTTGCTCGTAGAACCAAAAACTGCATGGGATTCAACTCCATATCTGACTGGGAAACAAACACTGGCTCGCCTTACAAGAAACACTCTCTGCTTTTGAGAAAAGAGCCCTCTTCTAATCTAAAGTGTTTCCTATGTGGTCCGAACAGTGAGCTTGCTCAGAACAAAAGAACTGTGCTTCCTATACACAGGGGCCATATCTAGTTCAACTCTGCTTAGGAAACTGACAAGAACAGTAGCTAATCTTCAGTCCAATACACTGTACTTGCTGCGAACAAACGCGAGTGCTATTTGCACTGTGTATGGCAATGGGGGCGCAATAGTGACACTACTTACCAGAAAACAACTCTTGCTCGTAGGACCAAAAACTGCATGTGATTCAACTCCATTTAGGACTGGGAAACAAACGCTAGCTCGCCTTACAAGAAACACACTCTGCTTTTGAAAAAAGAGCACTCTTCTACTCTACTGAGTTTCCTATAGGGCCAAAACAGTGAGCTTGCTCAGAACAAAAGAACTGTGCTTCCTAAACACATGGGCCATATCTAGATCAATTCTGCATAGGAAACTGACAAGGACAGTAGATCCTCTTGAGTCCAATACACTGTACATGCTGGGAACAGACGCCAGTGCTATTTGCCCTGTGTATAATAATGGGAGCACAATAGTGACACTTCTTACCAGAAAACAACTCTTGCTCGTAGGACCAGAAAATGCATGGGATTCAACTCCATTTAGGACTGCGAAACAAACGCTAGCTTGCCTTACAAGAAACACACTCTGCTTTTGAGAAAAGAGCACTAGTCTACACTAAAGTGTTTCCTATGGGGTCCGAACAGTGAGCTTGCTCAGAACAAAAGAACTGTGCTTCCTACACACAGGGGCCATATCTAGTTCAACTCTTCTTAAGAAACTGACAAGAACAGTAGCTCATCTTCAGTCTAATACACTGTATTGCTGGGAACAGACGCGAGTGCTATTTGCACTATGTATGGCAATGGGAGCGCAATAGTGACTTTCCTTACCAGAAAACAACTCTAGCTCGTAGGACCAAAAACTGCATGTGATTCAACTTCATTTAGGACTGGGAAACAAACGCTAGCTCGCCTTACAAGAAAAACACTCTGCTTTTGAGAAAAGAGCACTCTTCTACTCTACTTTGTTTCCTATAGGGCCAAAACAGTGAGCTTGCTCAGAACAAAAGAACTGTGCTTCCTACACACACGGTCATATCTAGTTCAATTCTGCTTAAGAAACTGACAAGAACAGTAGATCCTCTTCTGTCCCATACACTGTACTTGCTGGGAACAGACGCCAGTGCTCTTTGCACTGTATATGGCAATGGGAGAGCAATAGTGACTCTTCTTACCAGAAAACAACTCTTGCTCGTAGGAACAGAAACTGCATGTGGTTCAACTCCATTTAGGACTGCAAAACAAATGCTAGCTCGCCTTACAAAAAACACAATCTGCTTTTGAGAAAAAAGCACTTTTCTACTCTACTGTGTTTCCTTTGGGGTCCAAACAGTGAGCTTGCTCAGAACAAAAGAACTGTGCTTCCTAAACACACGGGCCATATCTAGTTCAACTCTGTGTAGGAAACTGACAAGAACAGTAGCTCCTATTCAGTCCAATACACTGTACTTGCTGGGAAAAGACGCGAGAACTATTTGCACTGTATATGGCAATTGGAGCCCAATAGTGACTCTTCTTACCAGAAAACAACTCTTGCTCGTAGGACCAAAAACTGCATGGGATTCAACTCAATTTCAGACTGGGAAACAAACACTAGCTTGCCTTACAAGAAACACACTCTGCTTTTGAGAAAAGAGCCCTCTTCTACTCTAAAGTGTTTCCTATGGGGTCAGAACAGTGAGCTTGCTCAGAACAAAAGAACTGTGCTTCCCACACACACGGGCCATATCTAGATCAATTCTGCTTAGGAAACTGACATGGACAGTAGATCATCTTCAGTCCAATACACTGCACATGCTGGGAACAGACGCGAGTGCTATTTGCCCTGTGTATGAAAAGAGAAGCACAATAGTGACTCTTCTTACCAGAAAACAACTCTTGCTCGTAGGACCAGAAACTGCATGTGATTCAATTCCATTTAGGACTAGGAAACAAATGCTAGCTCGCCTTACAAGAAACACACTCTGCTTTTGAGAAAAGAGCACTCTTCTACTCTACTGTGTTTCCTTTGGGGTCCAAACAGTGAGCTTGCTCAGAAGAAAAGAACTGTGCTTCCTACACACACGGGCCATATCTAGTTCCACTCTGCTTAGGAAACTGACAAGAACAGTAGCTGCGCTTCAGTCCAATACACTGTACTTGCTGGGAACAGACGCGAGTGCTATTTGCACTGTATATGACAATGGGAGCGCAATAGTGACTCTTCTTACCAGAAAACAACTCTTGCTCGTAGGACCAGAAACTACATGGGATTCAACTCCATTTCAGACTGGGAAACAAACACTAGCTAGCCTTACAAGAAACACACTCTGCTTTTCAGAAAAGAGCACTCTTCTACTCTTCACTGTTTCCTATGAGGTCCGAACAGTGAGCTTGTGCAAAACAAAAGAACTGTGCTTCCTACACACAGGGCCCATATCTAGTTCAACTCTGCATAGGAAACTGACAAGAACAGTAGTTCCTCTTCAGTCCAGTACACTGTACTTGCTGCGAACAGACGCAAGCGCTATTTGCACTGTGTATGGCAATGGGAGCGCAATAGTGACTCTTCTTACCAGAAAAAAAGTCTTGCTCGTAGGACCAGAAACTGCATGGGATTCAACTTTATTTCTGACTGGGAAACAAACACTAGCTCACCTTACAAGAAACACATTCTGCTTTTGAGAAAGGAGAACTCTTCTACTCTACAGTGTTTCCTATAGGATCGGAACAGTGAGCTTGCTCAGAACAAAAGAACTGTGCTTCCTACACACACGGTCATATCTAGATCAATTCTGCTTAGGAAACTGACAAGAATAGTAGATCCTCTTCAGTCCAATACACTGTAGTTGCTGGGAACAGACGCGAGTGCTATTTGCCCTGTGTATGACAATCGGAGAGCAATAGTGACTCTTCTTACCAGAAAACAACTCTTGCTCGTAGGACCAGAAACTGCATGTGATTCAACTCCATTTAGGACTGGGAAACAAACGCTAGCTCGCCTTACAAGAAACACACTCTGCTTTTGAGAAAAGAGCCCTCTTCTACTCTAAAGTGTTTCCTATGGGGTCCGAAGAGTGAGCTTGCTCAGAACAAAAGAACTGTGCTTCCTACACACACAAGCCATATCTAGTTCAACTCTGCTTAGTAAACTGACAAGAACAGCAGCTCCTCTTCAGTCCAATACACTGTACTTCCTGGGAACAGACAGGAGTGCTATTTGCACTGTGTATGGAAATGGGAGCGCAATACTGACTTTCCTTACCAGAAAACAACTCTTGCTCGTAGGACCAAAAACTGCATGTGATTCAACTCCATTTACGACTGGGAAACAGACGCTAGCCTCGCCTTACAAGAAACACACTCTGCTTTTGAGAAAAGAGCACTCTTCTTCTCTGCTGTTTTTCCTATAGGGCCAGTACAGTGGCTTGCTCAGAACAATAGAACTGTGCATACTACACACACGGGCCATATCTAGTTCAATTCTGCTTAGGAAACTGACAAGAAGAGTAGATCCTCTTCAGTCCAATACACTGTACTTGCTGGGAACAGACGCCAGTGCTATTTGCACTGTGTATGACAATGGGAGCACAATAGTGACTTTTCTTACCAGAAAACAACTCTTGCTCGTAAGACCAGAAACTGCATGTGATTCAACTCCATTTAGGACTGGGAAACAAACGCTAGCTTGCCTTACAAGAAACACACTCTGCTTTTGAGAAAAGAGCACCCTTCTACTCTACTGTGTTTCCTATCGGGCCAGAACAGTGAGCTTGCTCAGAACAAAAGAACTGTGCTTCCTGCACACACGGGCCATATCTAGTTCATCTCTGCTTACGAACCTGACAAGAACAGTAGATCCTCTTCAGTCCAATACACTGTACATGCTGGGAACAGATGCCAGTGCTATTTGCCCTGTGTATGACAGTGGGAGCGCAATAGTGACTCTTCTTACCAGAAAAAACTCTTGCTCGTAGGACCAGAAACTGCATGTGATTCAACTCCATTTAGGACTGGGAAACAAATGCTAGCTTGCCTTACAAGAAACACACCCTGCTTTTGAGAAAAGAGCTCTCTTTTACTCAACTGTGTCTCCTATAGGGCCAGAACAGTGAGCTTGCAAAGAACAAAAGATCTGTGCTTCCTAAACACATGGGCCATATGTACTTCAACTCTGCTTAGGAAACTGACAAGAACAGTAGCTCCTCTTCAGTCCAATACACTGTACTTGCTGCGAACAGATGCGAGCACTATTTGCACTGTGTACAGTAATAGGAGCACAATAGTGACTTTTCTTACCAGAAAACAACTTTTGCTCTTAGGACCAGAAACTGCATGTGATTCAACTCCACGTAGGACTGGGAAACAAACGCTAGCTTGCCTTACAAGAAACACGCTCTACTTTTGAGAATAGGCACACTTCTACTCTACTGGGTTTCCTCTGGGGTCCGAACAGTGAGCTTGCTCAGAACAAAAGAACTGTGCTTCCTACACACAGGGGCCATATCTAGTTCAACTCTGCTTAGGAAACTGACAAGAACAGTAGCTCCTCTTCAGTCCAATACACTGTACTTGTGGGGATCAGACGCGAGTGCTATTTGCACTGTGTACGGAATTGGGAGCACAATAGTGACTCTTTTTACCAGAAAACAACTTTTGCTCGTAGGACCAAAAACTGCATGTGATTCAACTCCGTTTAGGACTGGGAAACAAACGCTAGCTCGCCTTACAAGAAACACACTCTGCTTTTGAGAAAAGAGCACTCTTCTACTCTACTGTGTTTCCTATAGGGCCAGTACAGTGAGCTTGCTCAGAACAAAAGAACTGTGCTTCCTATACACATGGCCATATCCAATTCAATTCTGCTTAGGAAACTGACAAGAACAGTAGCTCCTCTTCAGTCCAATACACTCTACATGCTGGGAACAGACGCCCGTTCTATTTGCCCTGTGTATGACAATGGGAGCACAATAGTGTCTCTTCTTACCAGAAAACAACTCTTGCTCATAGGACCAGAAACTGCATGGGATTCAACTCCATTTAGGACTGGGAAACAAACGCTAGCTAGCCTTACAAGAAACACACTCTGCTTTTGAGAAAAGAGCACTCTTCTACTCTACTGTCTTTCCTATAGCGCCAGAACAGTGAGCTTGTTCAGAACAAAAGAACTGTGCTTCCTACACACACAGGCAATATCTAGTTCAACTCTGCATAGGAAACTGACGAGAACAGTAGCTCCTTTTCAGTCCAATACACTGTACTTGCTGAGAACAGATGCGAGTGCTATTTGCACTGTGTATGGAAATGGGAGCGCAATAGTGACTTTCCTTACCAGAAAACAACTCTTGCTCGTAGGACGAAAAACTGCATGTGATTCAACTCCATTTAGGACTGGGAAACAGATGCTAGCCTCGCCTTACAAGAAACACAATCTGCTTTTGAGAAAAGAGCACTCTTCTACTCTGCTGTTTTTCCTATAGGGCCAGTACAGTGAGCTTGCTCAGAACAAAAGAACTGTGCATCCTACACATACGAGCCATATGTAGTTCAATTCTGCTTAGGAAACTGACAAGAACAGTAGATCCTCTTCAGTCCAATACACTGTACTTGCTTGGAACAAACGCCAGTGCTATTTGCACTGTGAATGACAATGGGAGCACAATAGTGACTTTTCTTACCAGAAAACAACTCTTGCTCGTAGGACCAGAAACTGCATGGGATTCAACTCCATTTAGGACTGGGAAACAATCGCTAGCTTGCCTTACAAGAAACACACTCTGCTTTTGAGAAAAGAGCACTCTTCTACTCTACTGTGTTTCCTATAGCGCCAGGACAGTTAGCTTGCTCAGAATCAAAGAACTGTGCTTCCTACACACACGGCCCTATCTAGTTCAATTCAGCTCATTACACTGAGAAGAACATTAAATCCTCTTCAGTCCAATACACTGTATATGCTGGGAAAAGACGCCAGGGCTTTTCGCACTGTGTAAGACAAAGGGAGCACAATAGTAACTCTTCATACCAGAAAACAACTCTTGCTCGTAGGACCAGAAACTGCATGTGATTCAACTACATTTAGGACTGGGAAACAAACGCTAGCTCGCCTTACAAGAAACACACTCTGCTTTTGAGAAAAGTGCACTCTTCAACTCTATTGTGTTTCCTATAGGGCCAGAACAGTGAGCTTGCTCAGAACAAAAGAACTGTGCTTCCTTCACACACGGGCCATATCTAGTTCAACTCTGCTTAGGAACCTGACAAGAACAGTAGATCCTCTTCAGTCCAATACACTGCACATGCTGGGAACAGATGCCAGTGCTATTTGCCCTGTGTATGACAGTGGGAGCGCAATAGTGACTCTTCTTACCAGAAAAAACTGTTGCTCGTAGGACCAGAAACTGCATGTGATTCAACTCCACTTAGGATTGGGAAACACATGCTAGCTCGTCTTACAAGAAACACACTCTGCTTTTGAGAAAAGAGCACTCTTTTACTCTACTGTGTCTCCTATAGGACCAGAACAGTGAGCTTGCTCAGAACAAAAAATCTGTGCTTCCTAGACACACGGGCCATATGTAGTTCAACTCTGCTTAGGAAACTGACGAGAACAGTAGCTCCTCTTCAGTCCAATACACTGTATTTGCTGGGAAGAGACGCGAGTGCTATTTGCACTGTGTACAGTAATAGGAGCACAATAGTGACATTTCTTACCAGAAAACAACTTTTGCTCTTAGGACCAGAAACTGCAAGTGATTCAACTCCACTTAGGACTGGGAAACAAACGCTAGCTCGCCTTACAAGAAACACCCTCGCTTTTGAGAATAGGGAACACTTCTACTCTACTGTGTTTCCTATGGGGTCCAAACAGTGAGCTTGCTCAGAACAAAAGAACTGTGCTTCCTACACACACGGGCCATATCTAGTTCAACTCTGCTTAGGAAACTTACAAGAACAGTAGCTCCTTTTCAGTCCAATACACTGTACTTGTTGGGAACAGACGCGAGTGCTATTTGCACTGCTTATGTCAATGGGAGCGCAATAGTGACTTTCCTTACCAGAAAACAACTCTTGTTCTTAGGACCAAAAACTGCATGTGATTTAACTCCATTTAGGACTGGGAAACAAACGCTAGCTCGCCTTACAATAAACACACACTGCTTTTCAGAAAAGAGCACTCTTCTACTCTACTGTGTTTCCTATAGGGCCAGTACAGTGAGCTTACACAGAACAAAATAACTGCGCTTCCCACACAAACGGGCATATCCAGTTCAATTGTGCTTAAGAAACTGACAAGAACAGTAGCTCCTCTTCAGTCCAATACACTGTACTTGCTGGGAACAGATGCGAGTGCTATTTGCACTGTGTTTGGCAATGGGAGCGCAATAGTGACTTTCCTTATGAAAAAACAACTCTTGCTCGTAGGACCAGAAACTGCATGGGATTCAACTCCATTTAGGACTGGGAAACAAACGCTAGCTTGCCTTACAAGAAACACACTCTGCTTTTGAGAAAAGAGCACTCTTCTACGCTACTGTGTTTCCTATAGGGCCAGAACAGTGAGCTTGCTCAGAACAAAAGAACTGTGCTTCCTGCACACACGGGCCATATCTAGTTCAACTCTGCTTAGGAAACTGACAAGAACAGTAGATCCTCTTCAGTCCAATACACTGTACTTGCTGGAACAGACGCGAGTGCTATTTGCACTGTGTACGGAATTGGGAGCGCAATAGTGACTCTTTTTACCAGAAAACAAATCTTGCTCGTAGGAACAGAAACTGCATGTGATTCAACTCCATTTAGGACTGGGAAACAAATGCTAGCTCGCCTTACAATAAACACACTCTGCTTTTGAGAAAAGAGCACTCTTCTACTCTACTGTGTTTTCTATGGGGTCCTAACAGTGAGCTTGCTGAGAACAAAAGAACTGTGCTTCCTACACACACGTGCCATATCTAGTTCAATTCTGCTTAGGAAACTGACGAGAATAGTAGCTCCTCTTCATTCTAATACACTGTACTTGCTGGGAACAGACGCGAGTGCTATTTGTACTGTGTATGGCAAAGGGAGCACAATAGTGACTCTTCTTACGAGAAAACAACTCATGCTCATAGGACTAGAAACTTCATGGGATTCAACTCCATTTCTGAATGGGAAACAAACACTAGCTTGCCTTACAAGAAACACACTCTGCTTTTGAAAAAAGAGCCCTCCTCTACTCTACTGTGTTTCCTATAGGGCCAGAACAGTGAGCTTGCTCAGAACAAAAGAACTGTGCTTCCTACACACACGGGCTATATCTAGTTCAACTCTGCTTAGGAAACTGACAACAACAGTAGCTCCACTTTAGTCCAATACACTGTACTTGCTGGGAACAGACGCGAGTGCTATTTGCACTGTATATGTCAATGGGAGCTCAATAGTGACTTTCCTTACCAGAAAACAACTTTTGCTCGTAGGACCAAAAACTGCATGTGATTCAACTCCATTTAGGACTGGGAAACAAACGCTAGCTCGCCTTACAAGAAACACACTCTGCTTTTGAGAAAAGAGCACTCTTCTACTCTACTGTGTTTCCTATAGGGCCAGTACAGTGAGCTTGCTCAGAACAAATGAACTGTGCTTCCTATACACATGGCCATATCCAATTCAATTCTGCTTAGGAAACTGACAAGAAAAGTAGCTCCTCTTCAGTCCAATACACTCTACATGCTGGGAACAGACGCCCGTTCTATTTGCCCTGTGTATGACAATGGGAGCACAATAGTGTCTCTTCTTACCAGAAAACAACTCTTGCTCATAGGAACAGAAACTGCATGTGATTCAACTCCATTTAGGACTGGGAAACAAACGCTAGCTAGCCTTACAAGAAACACACTCTGCTTTTGAGAAAAGAGCACTCTTCTACTCTACTGTCTTTCCTATAGCGCCAGAACAGTGAGCTTGCTCAGAACAAAAGAACTGTGCTTCCTACACACACAGGCAATATCTAGTTCAACTCTGCATAGGAAACTGACGAGAACAGTAGCTCCTTTTCAGTCCAATACACTGTACTTGCTGAGAACAGATGCGAGTGCTATTTGCACTGTGTATGGAAATGGGAGCGCAATAGTGACTTTCCTTACCAGAAAACAACTCTTGCTCGTAGGACGAAAAACTGCATGTGATTCAACTCCATTTAGGACTGGGAAACAGACGCTAGCCTCGCCTTACAAGAAACACAATCTGCTTTTGAGAAAAGAGCACTCTTCTACTCTGCTGTTTTTCCTATAGGGCCAGTACAGTGAGCTTGCTCAGAACAAAAGAACTGTGCATCCTACACATACGAGCCATATGTAGTTCAATTCTGCTTAGGAAACTGACAAGAACAGTAGATCCTCTTCAGTCCAATACACTGTACTTGCTTGGAACAAACGCCAGTGCTATTTGCACTGTGAATGACAATGGGAGCACAATAGTGACTTTTCTTACCAGAAAACAACTCTTGCTCGTAGGACCAGAAACTGCATGGGATTCAACTCCATTTAGGACTGGGAAACAATCGCTAGCTCGCCTTACAAGAAACACACTCTGCTTTTGAGAAAAGAGCACTCTTCTACTCTACTGTGTTTCCTATAGCGCCAGGACAGTTAGCTTGCTCAGAATCAAAGAACTGTGCTTCCTACACACACGGCCCTATCTAGTTCAATTCAGCTCATTACACTGAGAAGAACATTAAATCCTCTTCAGTCCAATACACTGTATATGCTGGGAAAAGACGCCAGGGCTTTTCGCACTGTGTAAGACAAAGTGAGCACAATAGTAACTCTTCTTACCAGAAAACAACTCTTGCTCGTAGGACCAGAAACTGCATGGGATTCAACTCCATTTAGGACTGGGAAACAATCGCTAGCTCGCCTTACAAGAAACACACTCTGCTTTTGAGAAAAGAGCACTCTTCTACTCTACTGTGTTTCCTATAGCGCCAGGACAGTTAGCTTGCTCAGAATCAAAGAACTGTGCTTCCTACACACACGGCCCTATCTAGTTCAATTCAGCTCATTACACTGAGAAGAACATTAAATCCTCTTCAGTCCAATACACTGTATATGCTGGGAAAAGACGCCAGGGCTTTTCGCACTGTGTAAGACAAAGGGAGCACAATAGTAACTCTTCATACCAGAAAACAACTCTTGCTCGTAGGACCAGAAACTGCATGTGATTCAACTACATTTAGGACTGGGAAACAAACGCTAGCTCGCCTTACAAGAAACACACTCTGCTTTTGAGAAAAGTGCACTCTTCAACTCTATTGTGTTTCCTATAGGGCCAGAACAGTGAGCTTGCTCAGAACAAAAGAACTGTGCTTCCTTCACACACGGGCCATATCTAGTTCAACTCTGCTTAGGAACCTGACAAGAACAGTAGATCCTCTTCAGTCCAATACACTGCACATGCTGGGAACAGATGCCAGTGCTATTTGCCCTGTGTATGACAGTGGGAGCGCAATAGTGACTCTTCTTACCAGAAAAAACTGTTGCTCGTAGGACCAGAAACTGCATGTGATTCAACTCCACTTAGGATTGGGAAACACATGCTAGCTCGTCGTACAAGAAACACACTCTGCTTTTGAGAAAAGAGCACTCTTTTACTCTACTGTGTCTCCTATAGGACCAGAACAGTGAGCTTGCTCAGAACAAAAAATCTGTGCTTCCTAGACACACGGGCCATATGTAGTTCAACTCTGCTTAGGAAACTGACGAGAACAGTAGCTCCTCTTCAGTCCAATACACTGTATTTGCTGGGAAGAGACGCGAGTGCTATTTGCACTGTGTACAGTAATAGGAGCACAATAGTGACATTTCTTACCAGAAAACAACTTTTGCTCTTAGGACCAGAAACTGCAAGTGATTCAACTCCACTTAGGACTGGGAAACAAACGCTAGCTCGCCTTACAAGAAACACCCTCGCTTTTGAGAATAGGGAACACTTCTACTCTACTGTGTTTCCTATGGGGTCCAAACAGTGAGCTTGCTCAGAACAAAAGAACTGTGCTTCCTACACACACAGGCCATATCTTTTTCAACTCTGCTTAGGAAACTTACAAGAACAGTAGCTCCTTTTCAGTCCAATACACTGTACTTGTTGGGAACAGACGCGAGTGCTATTTGCACTGCTTATGTCAATGGGAGCGCAATAGTGACTTTCCTTACCAGAAAACAACTCTTGTTCTTAGGACCAAAAACTGCATGTGATTTAACTCCATTTAGGACTGGGAAACAAACGCTAGCTCGCCTTACAATAAACACACACTGCTTTTCAGAAAAGAGCACTCTTCTACTCTACTGTGTTTCCTATAGGGCCAGTACAGTGAGCTTACACAGAACAAAATAACTGCGCTTCCCACACAAACGGGCATATCCAGTTCAATTGTGCTTAAGAAACTGACAAGAACAGTAGCTCCTCTTCAGTCCAATACACTGTACTTGCTGGGAACAGATGCGAGTGCTATTTGCACTGTGTTTGGCAATGGGAGCGCAATAGTGACTTTCCTTATGAAAAAACAACTCTTGCTCGTAGGACCAGAAACTGCATGGGATTCAACTCCATTTAGGACTGGGAAACAAACGCTAGCTTGCCTTACAAGAAACACACTCTGCTTTTGAGAAAAGAGCACTCTTCTACGCTACTGTGTTTCCTATAGGGCCAGAACAGTGAGCTTGCTCAGAACAAAAGAACTGTGCTTCCTGCACACACGGGCCATATCTAGTTCAACTCTGCTTAGGAAACTGACAAGAACAGTAGATCCTCTTCAGTCCAATACACTGTACTTGCTGGAACAGACGCGAGTGCTATTTGCACTGTGTACGGAATTGGGAGCGCAATAGTGACTCTTTTTACCAGAAAACAAATCTTGCTCGTAGGAACAGAAACTGCATGTGATTCAACTCCATTTAGGACTGGGAAACAAATGCTAGCTCGCCTTACAATAAACACACTCTGCTTTTGAGAAAAGAGCACTCTTCTACTCTACTGTGTTTTCTATGGGGTCCTAACAGTGAGCTTGCTGAGAACAAAAGAACTGTGCTTCCTACACACACGTGCCATATCTAGTTCAATTCTGCTTAGGAAACTGACGAGAATAGTAGCTCCTCTTCATTCTAATACACTGTACTTGCTGGGAACAGACGCGAGTGCTATTTGTACTGTGTATGGCAAAGGGAGCACAATAGTGACTCTTCTTACGAGAAAACAACTCATGCTCATAGGACTAGAAACTTCATGGGATTCAACTCCATTTCTGAATGGGAAACAAACACTAGCTTGCCTTACAAGAAACACACTCTGCTTTTGAAAAAAGAGCCCTCCTCTACTCTACTGTGTTTCCTATAGGGCCAGAACAGTGAGCTTGCTCAGAACAAAAGAACTGTGCTTCCTACACACACGGGCTATATCTAGTTCAACTCTGCTTAGGAAACTGACAACAACAGTAGCTCCACTTTAGTCCAATACACTGTACTTGCTGGGAACAGACGCGAGTGCTATTTGCACTGTATATGTCAATGGGAGCTCAATAGTGACTTTCCTTACCAGAAAACAACTTTTGCTCGTAGGACCAAAAACTGCATGTGATTCAACTCCATTTAGGACTGGGAAACAAACGCTAGCTCGCCTTACAAGAAACACACTCTGCTTTTGAGAAAAGAGCACTCTTCTACTCTACTGTGTTTCCTATAGGGCCAGTACAGTGAGCTTGCTCAGAACAAATGAACTGTGCTTCCTATACACATGGCCATATCCAATTCAATTCTGCTTAGGAAACTGACAAGAAAAGTAGCTCCTCTTCAGTCCAATACACTCTACATGCTGGGAACAGACGCCCGTTCTATTTGCCCTGTGTATGACAATGGGAGCACAATAGTGTCTCTTCTTACCAGAAAACAACTCTTGCTCATAGGAACAGAAACTGCATGTGATTCAACTCCATTTAGGACTGGGAAACAAACGCTAGCTAGCCTTACAAGAAACACACTCTGCTTTTGAGAAAAGAGCACTCTTCTACTCTACTGTCTTTCCTATAGCGCCAGAACAGTGAGCTTGCTCAGAACAAAAGAACTGTGCTTCCTACACACACAGGCAATATCTAGTTCAACTCTGCATAGGAAACAGACGAGAACAGTAGCTCCTTTTCAGTCCAATACACTGTACTTGCTGAGAACAGATGCGAGTGCTATTTGCACTGTGTATGGAAATGGGAGCGCAATAGTGACTTTCCTTACCAGAAAACAACTCTTGCTCGTAGGACGAAAAACTGCATGTGATTCAACTCCATTTATGACTGGGAAACAGACGCTAGCCTCGCCTTACAAGAAACACAATCTGCTTTTGAGAAAAGAGCACTCTTCTACTCTGCTGTTTTTCCTATAGGGCCAGTACAGTGAGCTTGCTCAGAACAAAAGAACTGTGCATCCTACACATACGAGCCATATGTAGTTCAATTCTGCTTAGGAAACTGACAAGAACAGTAGATCCTCTTCAGTCCAATACACTGTACTTGCTTGGAACAAACGCCAGTGCTATTTGCACTGTGAATGACAATGGGAGCACAATAGTGACTTTTCTTACCAGAAAACAACTCTTGCTCGTAGGACCAGAAACTGCATGGGATTCAACTCCATTTAGGACTGGGAAACAATCGCTAGCTCGCCTTACAAGAAACACACTCTGCTTTTGAGAAAAGAGCACTCTTCTACTCTACTGTGTTTCCTATAGCGCCAGGACAGTTAGCTTGCTCAGAATCAAAGAACTGTGCTTCCTACACACACGGCCCTATCTAGTTCAATTCAGCTCATTAAACTGAGAAGAACATTAGATCCTCTTCAGTCCAATACACTGTATATGCTGGGAAAAGACGCCAGGGCTATTCGCACTGTGTAAGACAAAGTGAGCACAATAGTAACTCTTCTTACCAGAAAACAACTCTTGCTCCTAGGACCAGAAACTGCATGTGATTCAACTCCATTTAGGACTGGGAAACAAACGCTAGCTCACCTTACAAGAAACACACTCTGCTTTTGAGAAAAGAGCACTCTTCAACTCTACTGTGTTTCCTATAGGGCCAGAACAGTGAGCTTGCTCAGAACAAAAGAACTGTGCTTCCTGCACACACGGGCCATATCTAGTTCATCTCTGCTTACGAACCTGACAAGAACAGTAGATCCTCTTCAGTCCAATACACTGTACATGCTGGGAACAGATGCCAGTGCTATTTGGCCTGTGTATGACAGTGGGAGCGCAATAGTGACTCTTCTTACCAGAAAAAACTCTTGCTCGTAGGACCAGAAACTGCATGTGATTCAACTCCATTTAGGACTGGGAAACAAATGCTAGCTTGCCTTACAAGAAACACACCCTGCTTTTGAGAAAAGAGCTCTCTTTTACTCTACTGTGTCTCCTATAGGGCCAGAAGAGTGAGCTTGCAAAGAACAAAAGATCTGTGCTTCCTAAACACATGGGCCATATGTACTTCAACTCTGCTTAGGAAACTGACGAGAACAGTAGCTCCTCTTCAGTCCAATACACTGTACTTGCTGCGAACAGACGCGAGCACTATTTGCACTGTGTACAGTAATAGGAGCACAATAGTGACTTTTCTTACCAGAAAACAACTTTTGCTCTTAGGACCAGAAACTGCATGTGATTCAACTCCACGTAGGACTGGGAAACAAACGCTAGCTTGCCTTACAAGAAACACGCTCTGCTTTTGAGAATAGGCACACTTCTACTCTATTGGGTTTCCTCTGGGGTCTGAACAGTGAGCTTGCTCAGAACAAAAGAACTGTGCTTCCTACACACAGGGGCCATATCTAGTTCAACTCTGCTTAGGAAACTGACAAGAACATTAGCTCCTCTTCAGTCCAATACACTGTAATTGCTGGGAACAGACGCGAGTGCTATTTGCACTGTGTATGTCAATGGGAGCGCAATAGTGACTTTCCTTACCAGAAAACAACTCTTGTTCATAGGACCAAAAACTGCATGTGATTCAACTCCATTTAGGACTGGGAAACAAACGCTAGCTCGCCTTACAAGAAACACACTCTGCTTTTGAGAAAAGAGCACTCTTCTGCTCTACTGTGTTTCCTATAGGGCCAGTATAGTGAGCTTGCTCCGAACAAAAGAACTGTGCTTCCTACACAAAAGACCATATCCAGTTCAGTTCTGCTTAGGAAAATGACAAGAACAGTAGCTCCTCTTCAGTCCAATACACTATACTTGCTGGGAACAGATGCCAGTGCTATTTGCACGTGTATGGCAATGGGAGCACAATAGTGACTTTCCTTACCAGAAAACAACTCTTGCGTGTAGGACCAAAAGTTATATGTGATTCAACTCCATTTAGGACTGGGAATCAAACGCTAGCTCGCCTTACAAAAAACACACTCTGCTTTTGAGAAAAGAGCACTCTTCTACTCTACTGTGTTTCCTATAGGGCCAGAACAGTGAGATTGCTCAGAAGAAAAGAACTGTGCTTCCTACACACACGGGCCATATCTAGTTCAACTCTGCTTAGGAAACTGACAAGAACAGTAGCTCCTCTTCAGTTCAATACACTGTACTTGCTGGGAACATACGCGAGTGCTATTTGCACTGTGTACAGCAATGGGAGCGCAATAGTGACTCTTCTTACCAGAAAACAACTCTTGCTCATAGGACCAGAAACTGCATGTCATTCAACTCCGTTTAGGACTGGGAAACAAACGCTAGCTCGCCTTACAAGAAACACACTCTGCTTTTGAGAAAAGAGCATTCTTCTAGTCTACTGTGTTTCCTATAGCGCCAGAACAATGAGCTTGCTCAGAACAAAAGAACTGTGCTTTCTAAACACACGGCCATATCTAGTTCAATTCTGTTTAGTAAACTGACAAGAAAAGTAGATCCTCTTCAGTCCAATACACTGTACATGCTGGGAATAGAGGCCAGGGCTATTTGCACTGTGTACAGCAATGGCAGCGCAATAGTGACTCTTCTTACCAGAAAATAACTCTTGCTCGTACGACCAGAAACTGCATGTCATTCAACTCCATTTAGGACTTGGAAACAAACACTAGCTCGTCTTACAAGAAACACACTCTGCTTCTGAGAAAAGAGCACTCTTCTACTCTACTGTGTTTCCTATAGGGCCAGAACAGAGAGCTTGCTCAGAACAAAAGAACTGTGCTTCCTGCACACACGGGCCATATCTAGTTCAACTCTGCTTAGGAAACTGACAAGAACAGTAGCTCCTCTTCAGTCCAATACACTGTACTTGCTGGGAACAGACGCGAGTGATATTTGCACTGTGTACGGAATTGGGAGCACAATAGTGACTCTTTTTACCAAAAAACAACTCTTGCTCATAGGAACAGAAACTGCATGTGGTTCAACTCCATTTAGGACTGGGAAACAAATGCTAGCTCGCCTTACAATAAACACACTCTGCTTTTGAGAAAAGAGAACTCTTCTACTCTACTGTGTTTTCTATGGGGTCCTAACAGTGAGCTTGCTGAGAACAAAAGAACTGTGCTTCCTACACACACGTGCCATATCTAGTTCAATTCTGCTTAGGAAACTGACGAGAATAGTAGCTCCTCTTCATTCTAATACACTGTACTTGCTGGGAACAGACGCGAGTGCTATTTGTACTGTGTATGGCAAAGGGAGCACAATAGTGACTCTTCTTATGAGAAAACAACTCATGCTCATAGGACTCGAAACTTCATGGGATTCAACTCCATTTCTGAATGGGAAACAAACACTAGCTTGCCTTACAAGAAACACACTCTGCTTTTGAGAAAAGAGCCCTCCTCTACTCTACTGTGTTTCCTATAGGGCCAGAACAGTGAGCTTGCTCAGAACAAAAGAACTGTGCTTCCTACACACAGGGGCCATATCTAGTTCAACTCTTCTTAGGAAACTGACAAGAACAGTAGGTCATCTTCAGTCTAATACACTGTATTGCTGGGAACAGACGCGAGTGCTATTTGCACTATGTATGGCAATGGGAGCGCAATAGTGACTTTCCTTACCAGAAAACAACTCTAGCTCGTAGGACCAAAAACTGCATGTGATTCAACTCCATTTAGGACTGGGAAACAAACGCTAGCTCGCCTTACAAGAAAAACACTCTGCTTTTGAGAAAAGAGCACTCTTCTACTCTACTGTGTTTCCTATAGGGCCAAAACAGTGAGCTTGCTCAGAACAAAAGAACTGTGCTTCCTACACACACGGTCATATCTAGTTCAATTCTGCTTAAGAAACTGACAAGAACAGTAGATCCTCTTCTGTCCCATACACTGTACTTGCTGGGAACAGACGCCAGTGCTCTTTGCACTGTATATGGCAATGGGAGAGCAATAGTGACTCTTCTTACCAGAAAACAACTCTTGCTCGTAGGAACAGAAACTGCATGTGGTTCAACTCCATTTAGGACTGCAAAACAAATGCTAGCTCGCCTTACAAGAAACACAATCTGCTTTTGAGAAAAAAGCACTTTTCTACTCTACTGTGTTTCCTTTGGGGTCCAAACAGTGAGCTTGCTCAGAACAAAAGAACTGTGCTTCCTAAACACACGGGCCATGTCTAGTTCAACACTGAGTAGGAAACTGACAAGAACAGTAGCTCCTATTCAGTCCAATACACTGTACTTGCTGGGAAAAGACGCGAGAACTATTTGCACTGTATATGGCAATCGGAGCCCAATAGTGACTCTTCTTACCAGAAAACAACTCTTGCTCGTAGGACCAAAAACTGCATGGGATTCAACACCATTTCAGACTGGGAAACAAACACTAGCTTGCCTTACAAGAAACACACTCTGCTTTTGAGAAAAGAGCCCTCTTCTACTCTAAAGTGTTTCCTATGGGGTCAGAACAGTGAGCTTGCTCAGAACAAAAGAACTGTGCTTCCCACACACACGGGCCATATCTAGATCAATTCTGCTTAGGAAACTGACAAGGACAGTAGATCATCTTCAGTCCAATACACTGCACATGCTGGGAACAGACGCGAGTGCTATTTGCCCTGTGTATGAAAATGGAAGCACAATAGTGAACCTTCTTACCAGAAAACAACGCTTGCTCGTAGGACCAGAAACTGCATGTGATTCAACTCCATTTAGGACTAGGAAACAAACGCTAGCTCGCCTTACAAGAAACACACTCTGCTTTTGAGAAAGGAGAACTCTTCTACTCTACTGTGTTTCCTATTGGATCCGAACAGTGAGCTTGCTCAGAACAAAGAACTGTGCTTCCTACACACACGGTCATATCTAGACCAATTCTGCTTAGTAAACTGACAAGAACAGCAGCTCCTCTTCAGTCCAATACACTGTACTTCCTGGGAACAGACACGAGTGCTATTTGCACTGTGTATGGAAATGGGAGCGCAATACTGACTTTCCTTACCAGAAAACAACTCTTGCTCGTACGACCAAAAACTGCATGTGATTCTACTCCATTTACGACTGGAAAACAGACGCTAGCCTCGCCTTACAAGAAACACACTCTGCTTTTGAGAAAAGAGCACTCTTCTACTCTGCTGTTTTTCCTATAGGGCCAGTACAGTGGCTTGCTCAGAACAAAAGAACTGTGCATACTACACACACGGGCCATATCTAGTTCAATTCTGCTTAGGAAACTGACAAGAAGAGTAGATCCTCTTCAGTCCAATACACTGTACTTGCTGGGAACAGACGCCAGTGCTATTTGCACTGTGTATGACAATGGGAGCACAATAGTGACTTTTCTTACCAGAAAACAACTCTTGCTCGTAGGACCAGAAACTGCATGTGATTCAACTCCATTTAGGACTGGAAACAAACGCTAGCTTGCCTTACAAGAAACACACTCTGCTTTTGAGAAAAGAGCACCCTTCTACTGTACTGTGTTTCCTATAGGGCCAGAACAGTGAGCTTGCTCAGAACAAAAGAACTGTGCTTCCTTCACACACGGGCCATATCTAGTTCAACTCTGCTTAGGAACCTGACAAGAACAGTAGATCCTCTTAAGTCCAATACACTGTACATGCTGGGAACAGATGCCAGTGCTATTTGCCCTGTGTATGACAGTGGGAGCGCAATAGTGACTCTTCTTACGAGAAAAAACTGTTGCTCGTAGGACCAGAAACTGCATGTGATTCAACTCCATTTAGAACTGGTAAACAAATGCTAGCTCGCCTTACAATAAACACACTCTGCTTTTCAGAAAAGA
The DNA here is from genome assembly GCF_949786415.1 of Peromyscus eremicus. Lineage (NCBI taxonomy): Eukaryota > Metazoa > Chordata > Mammalia > Rodentia > Cricetidae > Peromyscus > Peromyscus eremicus. Next base: position 73,513 of record NW_026734758.1, read on the forward strand.
GCAAACTTCTACTCTACTGTGTTTCCTATGGGGTCCGAACAGTGAGCTTGCTCAGAACAAAAGAACTGTGCTTCCTACACACAGGGGCCATATCTAGTTCAACTCTTCTTAGGAAACTGACAAGAACAGTAGGTCATCTTCAGTCTAATACACTGTATTGCTGGGAACAGACGCGAGTGCTATTTGCACTATGTATGGCAATGGGAGCGCAATAGTGACTTTCCTTACCAGAAAACAAGTCTAGCTCGTAGGACCAAAAACTGCATGTGATTCAACTCCATTTAGGACTGGGAAACAAACGCTAGCTCGCCTTACAAGAAAAACACTCTGCTTTTGAGAAAAGAGCACTCTTCTACTCTACTGTGTTTCCTATAGGGCCAAAACAGTGAGCTTGCTCAGAACAAAAGAACTGTGCTTCCTACACACACGGTCATATCTAGTTCAATTCTGCTTAAGAAACTGACAAGAACAGTAGATCCTCTTCTGTCCCATACACTGTACTTGCTGGGAACAGACGCCAGTGCTCTTTGCACTGTATATGGCAATGGGAGAGCAATAGTGACTCTTCTTACCAGAAAACAACTCTTGCTCGTAGGAACAGAAACTGCATGTGGTTCAACTCCATTTAGGACTGCAAAACAAATGCTAGCTCGCCTTACAAGAAACACAATCTGCTTTTGAGAAAAAAGCACTTTTCTACTCTACTGTGTTTCCTTTGGGGTCCAAACAGTGAGCTTGCTCAGAACAAAAGAACTGTGCTTCCTAAACACACGGGCCATGTCTAGTTCAACACTGAGTAGGAAACTGACAAGAACAGTAGCTCCTATTCAGTCCAATACACTGTACTTGCTGGGAAAAGACGCGAGAACTATTTGCACTGTATATGGCAATCGGAGCCCAATAGTGACTCTTCTTACCAGAAAACAACTCTTGCTCGTAGGACCAAAAACTGCATGGGATTCAACTCCATTTCAGACTGGGAAACAAACACTAGCTTGCCTTACAAGAAACACACTCTGCTTTTGAGAAAAGAGCCCTCTTCTACTCTAAAGTGTTTCCTATGGGGTCAGAACAGTGAGCTTGCTCAGAACAAAAGAACTGTGCTTCCCACACACACGGGCCATATCTAGATCAATTCTGCTTAGGAAACTGACAAGGACAGTAGATCATCTTCAGTCCAATACACTGCACATGCTGGGAACAGACGCGAGTGCTATTTGCCCTGTGTATGAAAATGGAAGCACAATAGTGAACCTTCTTACCAGAAAACAACGCTTGCTCGTAGGACCAGAAACTGCATGTGATTCAACTCCATTTAGGACTAGGAAACAAACGCTAGCTCGCCTTACAAGAAACACACTCTGCTTTTGAGAAAGGAGAACTCTTCTACTCTACTGTGTTTCCTATTGGATCCGAACAGTGAGCTTGCTCAGAACAAAGAACTGTGCTTCCTACACACACGGTCATATCTAGACCAATTCTGCTTAGTAAACTGACAAGAACAGCAGCTCCTCTTCAGTCCAATACACTGTACTTCCTGGGAACAGACACGAGTGCTATTTGCACTGTGTATGGAAATGGGAGCGCAATACTGACTTTCCTTACCAGAAAACAACTCTTGCTCGTACGACCAAAAACTGCATGTGATTCTACTCCATTTACGACTGGAAAACAGACGCTAGCCTCGCCTTACAAGAAACACACTCTGCTTTTGAGAAAAGAGCACTCTTCTACTCTGCTGTTTTTCCTATAGGGCCAGTACAGTGGCTTGCTCAGAACAAAAGAACTGTGCATACTACACACACGGGCCATATCTAGTTCAATTCTGCTTAGGAAACTGACAAGAAGAGTAGATCCTCTTCAGTCCAATACACTGTACTTGCTGGGAACAGACGCCAGTGCTATTTGCACTGTGTATGACAATGGGAGCACAATAGTGACTTTTCTTACCAGAAAACAACTCTTGCTCGTAGGACCAGAAACTGCATGTGATTCAACTCCATTTAGGACTGGAAACAAACGCTAGCTTGCCTTACAAGAAACACACTCTGCTTTTGAGAAAAGAGCACCCTTCTACTGTACTGTGTTTCCTATAGGGCCAGAACAGTGAGCTTGCTCAGAACAAAAGAACTGTGCTTCCTTCACACACGGGCCATATCTAGTTCAACTCTGCTTAGGAACCTGACAAGAACAGTAGATCCTCTTAAGTCCAATACACTGTACATGCTGGGAACAGATGCCAGTGCTATTTGCCCTGTGTATGACAGTGGGAGCGCAATAGTGACTCTTCTTACGAGAAAAAACTGTTGCTCGTAGGACCAGAAACTGCATGTGATTCAACTCCATTTAGAACTGGTAAACAAATGCTAGCTCGCCTTACAATAAACACACTCTGCTTTTCAGAAAAGAGCAAACTTCTACTCTACTGTGTTTCCTATGGGGTCCGAACAGTGAGCTTGCTCAGAACAAAAGAACTGTGCTTCCTACACACAGGGGCCATATCTAGTTCAACTCTTCTTAGGAAACTGACAAGAACAGTAGGTCATCTTCAGTCTAATACACTGTATTGCTGGGAACAGACGCGAGTGCTATTTGCACTATGTATGGCAATGGGAGCGCAATAGTGACTTTCCTTACCAGAAAACAAGTCTAGCTCGTAGGACCAAAAACTGCATGTGATTCAACTCCATTTAGGACTGGGAAACAAACGCTAGCTCGCCTTACAAGAAAAACACTCTGCTTTTGAGAAAAGAGCACTCTTCTACTCTACTGTGTTTCCTATAGGGCCAAAACAGTGAGCTTGCTCAGAACAAAAGAACTGTGCTTCCTACACACACGGTCATATCTAGTTCAATTCTGCTTAAGAAACTGACAAGAACAGTAGATCCTCTTCTGTCCCATACACTGTACTTGCTGGGAACAGACGCCAGTGCTCTTTGCACTGTATATGGCAATGGGAGAGCAATAGTGACTCTTCTTACCAGAAAACAACTCTTGCTCGTAGGAACAGAAACTGCATGTGGTTCAACTCCATTTAGGACTGCAAAACAAATGCTAGCTCGCCTTACAAGAAACACAATCTGCTTTTGAGAAAAAAGCACTTTTCTACTCTACTGTGTTTCCTTTGGGGTCCAAACAGTGAGCTTGCTCAGAACAAAAGAACTGTGCTTCCTAAACACACGGGCCATGTCTAGTTCAACACTGAGTAGGAAACTGACAAGAACAGTAGCTCCTATTCAGTCCAATACACTGTACTTGCTGGGAAAAGACGCGAGAACTATTTGCACTGTATATGGCAATCGGAGCCCAATAGTGACTCTTCTTACCAGAAAACAACTCTTGCTCGTAGGACCAAAAACTGCATGGGATTCAACTCCATTTCAGACTGGGAAACAAACACTAGCTTGCCTTACAAGAAACACACTCTGCTTTTGAGAAAAGAGCCCTCTTCTACTCTAAAGTGTTTCCTATGGGGTCAGAACAGTGAGCTTGCTCAGAACAAAAGAACTGTGCTTCCCACACACACGGGCCATATCTAGATCAATTCTGCTTAGGAAACAGACAAGGACAGTAGATCATCTTCAGTCCAATACACTGCACATGCTGGGAACAGACGCGAGTGCTATTTGCCCTGTGTATGAAAATGGAAGCACAATAGTGACTCTTCTTACCAGAAAACAACTCTTGCTCGTAGGACCAGAAACTGCATGTGATTCAACTCCATTTAGGACTGGGAAACAAACGCTAGCTCGCCTTACAAGAAACACACCCTGCTTTTGAGAAAAGAGCACTCTTCTACTCTACTGTGTTTCCTTTGGGGTCCAAACAGTGAGCTTGCTCAGAAGAAAAGAACTGTGCTTCCTACACACACGGGCCATATCTAGTTCTACTCTGCTTAGGAAACTGACAAGAACAGTAGCTCCGCTTCAGTCCAATACACTGTACTTGCTGGGAACAGACGCGAGTGCTATTTGCACTGTATATGGCAATGGGAGCGCAATAGTGACTCTTCTTACCAGAAAACAACTCTTGCTCGTAGGACCAGAAACTGCATGGGATTCAACTCCATTTCAGACTGGGAAACAAACACTAGCTAGCCTTACAAGAAACACACTCTGCTTTTCAGAAAAGAGCACTCTTCTACTCTTCACTGTTTCCTATGAGGTCCGAACAGTGAGCTTGTGCAGAACAAAAGAACTGTGCTTCCTACACACAGGGCCCATATCTAGTTCAACTCTGCTTAGTAAACTGACAAGAACAGTAGTTCCTCTTCAGTCCAGTACACTGTACTTGCTGCGAACATACGCAAGCGCTATTTGCACTGTGTATGGCAATGGGAGCGCAATAGTGACTCTTCTTACCAGAAAAAAAGTCTTGCTCGTAGGACCAGAAACTGCATGGGATTCAATTTTATTTCTGACTGGGAAACAAACACTAGCTCACCTTACAAGAAACACACTCTGCTTTTGAGAAAGGAGAACTCTTCTACTCTACTGTGTTTCCTATTGGATCCGAACAGTGAGCTTGCTCAGAACAAAAGAACTGTGCTTCCTACACACACGGTCATATCTAGATCAATTCTGCTTAGTAAACTGACAAGAACAGCAGCTCCTCTTCAGTCCAATACACTGTACTTCCTGGGAACAGACACGAGTGCTATTTGCACTGTGTATGGAAATGGGAGCGCAATAGTGACTTTCCTTACCAGAAAACAACTCTTGCTCGTAGGACCAAAAACTGCATGTGATTCTACTCCATTTACAACTGGGAAACAGACGCTAGCCTCGCCTTACAAGAAACACACTCTGCTTTTGAGAAAAGAGCACTCTTCTACTCTGCTGTTTTTCCTATAGGGCCAGTACAGTGGCTTGCTCAGAACAAAAGAACTGTGCATACTACACACACGGGCCATATCTAGTTCAATTCTGCTTAGGAAACTGACAAGAAGAGTAGATCCTCTTCAGTCCAATACACTGTACTTGCTGGGAACAGACGCCAGTGCTATTTGCACTGTGTATGACAATGGGAGCACAATAGTGACTTTTCTTACCAGAAAACAACTCTTGCTCGTAGGACCAGAAACTGCATGTGATTCAACTCCATTTAGGACTGGGAAACAAAGGCTAGCTCGCCTTACAAGAAACACACTCTGCTTTTGAGAAAAGAGCACCCTTCTACTCTACTGTGTTTCCTTTGGGCCAGAACAATGAGCTTGCTCAGAACAAAAGAACTGTGCTTCCTTCACACACGGGCCATATCTAGTTCAACTCTGCTTAGGAACCTGACAAGAACAGTAGATCCTCTTCAGTCCAATACATTGTACATGCTGGGAACAGATGCCAGTGCTATTTGCCCTGTGTATGACAGTGGGAGCGCAATAGTGACTCTTCTTACGAGAAAAAACTGTTGCTCGTAGGACCAGAAAATGCATGGGATTCAACTCCATTTAGAACTGGTAAACAAATGCTAGCTCGCCTTACAATAAACACACTCTGCTTTTCAGAAAAGAGCAAACTTCTACTCTACTCTGTTTCCTATGGGGTCCGAACAGTGAGCTTGCTCAGAACAAAAGAACTGTGCTTCCTACACACAGGGGCCATATCTAGTTCAACTCTTCTTAGGAAACTGACAAGAACAGTAGCTCATCTTCAGTCTAATACACTGTATTGCTGGGAACAGACGCGAGTGCTATTTGCACTATGTATGGCAATGGGAGCGCAACAGTGACTTTCCTTACCAGAAAACAACTCTAGCTCGTAGGACCAAAAACTGCATGTGATTCAACTCCATTTAGGACTGGGAAACAAATGCTAGCTCGCCTTACAAGAAAAACACTCTGCTTTTGAGAAAAGAGCACTCTTCTACTCTACTGTGTTTCCTATAGGGCCAAAACAGTGAGCTTGCTCAGAACAAAAGAACTGTGCTTCCTACACACACGGTCATATCTAGTTCAATTCTGCTTAAGAAACTGACAAGAACAGTAGATCCTCTTCTGTCCCATACACTGTACTTGCTGGGAACAGACGCCAGTGCTCTTTGCACTGTATATGGCAATGGGAGAGCAATAGTGACTCTTCTTACCAGAAAACAGCTCTTGCTCGTAGGAACAAAAACTGCATGTGGTTCAACTCCATTTAGGACTGCAAAACAAATGCTAGCTTGCCTTACAAGAAACACAATCTGCTTTTGAGAAAAAAGCACTTTTCTACTCTACTGTGTTTCCTTTGGGGTCCAAACAGTGAGCTTGCTCAGAACAAAAGAACTGTGCTTCCTAAACACACGGGCCATGTCTAGTTCAACACTGAGTAGGAAACTGACAAGAACAGTAGCTCCTATTCAGTCCAATACACTGTACTTGCTGGGAAAAGACGCGAGAACTATTTGCACTGTATATGGCAATCGGAGCCCAATAGTGACTCTTCTTACCAGAAAACAACTCTTGCTCGTAGGACCAAAAACTGCATGGGATTCAACTCCATTTCAGACTGGGAAACAAACACTAGCTTGCCTTACAAGAAACACACTCTGCTTTTGAGAAAAGAGCCCTCTTCTACTCTAAAGTGTTTCCTATGGGGTCAGAACAGTGAGCTTGCTCAGAACAAAAGAACTGTGCTTCCCACACACACGGGCCATATCTAGATCAATTCTGCTTAGGAAACTGACAAGGACAGTAGATCATCTTCAGTCCAATACACTGCACATGCTGGGAACAGACGCGAGTGCTATTTGCCCTGTGTATGAAAATGGAAGCACAATAGTGACTCTTCTTACCAGAAAACAACTCTTGCTCGTAGGACCAGAAACTGCATGTGATTCAACTCCATTTAGGACTGGGAAACAAACGCTAGCTCGCCTTACAAGAAACACACCCTGCTTTTGAGAAAAGAGCACTCTTCTACTCTACTGTTTTTCCTTTGGGGTCCAAACAGTGAGCTTGCTCAGAAGAAAAGAACTGTGCTTCCTACACAAACGGGCCATATCTAGTTCCACTCTGCTTAGGAAACTGACAAGAACAGTAGCTCCTCTGCAGTCCAATACACTGTACTTGCTGGGAACAGACGCGAGTGCTATTTGCACTGTATATGGCAATGGGAGCGCAATAGTGACTCTTCTTACCAGAAAACAACTCTTGCTCGTAGGACCAGAAACTGCATGGGATTCAACTCCATTTCAGACTGGGAAACAAACACTAGCTAGCCTTACAAGAAACACACTCTGCTTTTCAGAAAAGAGCACTCTTCTACTCTTCACTGTTTCCTATGAGGTCCGAACAGTGAGCTTGTGCAGAACAAAAGAACTGTGCTTCCTACACACAGGGCCCATATCTAGTTCAACTCTGCTTAGGAAACTGACAAGAACAGTAGTTCCTCTTCAGTCCAGTACACTGTACTTGCTGCGAACATACGCAAGCGCTATTTGCACTGTGTATGGCAATGGGAGCGCAATAGTGACTCTTCTTACCAGAAAAAAAGTCTTGCTCGTAGGACCAGAAACTGCATGGGATTCAATTTTATTTCTGACTGGGAAACAAACACTAGCTCACCTTACAAGAAACACACTCTGCTTTTGAGAAAGGAGAACTCTTCTACTCTACTGTGTTTCCTATTGGATCCGAACAGTGAGCTTGCTCAGAACAAAAGAACTGTGCTTCCTACACACACGGTCATATCTAGATCAATTCTGCTTAGTAAACTGACAAGAACAGCAGCTCCTCTTCAGTCCAATACACTGTAGTTGCTGGGAACAGACACGAGTGCTATTTGCACTGTGTATGGAAATGGGAGCGCAATAGTGACTCTTCTTACCAGAAAACAACTCTTGCTCGTAGGACCAGAAACTGCATGTGATTCTACTCCATTTACAACTGGGAAACAGACGCTAGCCTCGCCTTACAAGAAACACACTCTGCTTTTGAGAAAAGAGCACTCTTCTACTCTGCTGTTTTTCCTATAGGGCCAGTACAGTGGCTTGCTCAGAACAAAAGAACTGTGCATACTACACACACGGGCCATATCTAGTTCAATTCTGCTTAGGAAACTGACAAGAAGAGTAGATCCTCTTCAGTCCAATACACTGTACTTGCTGGGAACAGACGCCAGTGCTATTTGCACTGTGTATGACAATGGGAGCACAATAGTGACTTTTCTTACCAGAAAACAACTCTTGCTCGTAGGACCAGAAACTGCATGTGATTCAACTCCATTTATAACTGGGAAACAAACGCTAGCTCGCCTTACAAGAAACACACTCTGCTTTTGAGAAAAGAGCACCCTTCTACTCTACTGTGTTTCCTTTGGGCCAGAACAGTGAGCTTGCTCAGAACAAAAGAACTGTGCTTCCTGCACACACGGGCCATATCTAGTTCATCTCTGCTTAGGAACCTGACAAGAACAGTAGATCCTCTTCAGTCCAATACACTGTACATGCTGGGAACAGATGCCAGTGCTATTTGCCCTGTGTATGACAGTGGGAGCGCAATAGTGACTCTTCTTACCAGAAAAAACTCTTGCTCGTAGGACCAGAAACTGCATGTGATTCAACTCCATTTAGGACTGGGAAACAAATGCTAGCTTGCCTTACAAGAAACACACCCTGCTTTTGAGAAAAGAGCTCTCTTTTACTCTACTGTGTCTCCTATAGGGCCAGAACAGTGAGCTTGCAAAGAACAAAAGATCTGTGCTTCCTAAACACATGGGCCATATGTACTTCAACTCTGCTTAGGAAACTGACGAGAACAGTAGCTACTCTTCAGTCCAATACACTGTACTTGCTGCGAACAGACGCGAGCACTATTTGCACTGTGTACAGTAATAGGAGCACAATAGTGACTTTTCTTACCAGAAAACAACTTTTGCTCTTAGGACCAGAAACTGCATGTGATTCAACTCCACGTAGGACTGGGAAACAAACGCTAGCTTGCCTTACAAGAAACACGCTCTGCTTTTGAGAATAGGCACACTTCTACTCTACTGGGTTTCCTCTGGGGTCTGAACAGTGAGCTTGCTCAGAACAAAAGAACTGTGCTTCCTACACACACGGGCCATATCTAGTTCAACTCTGCTTAGGAAACTGACAAGAACATTAGCTCCTCTTCAGTCCAATACACTGTACTTGCTGGGAACAGACGCGAGTGCTATTTGCACTGTGTATGTCAATGGGAGCGCAATAGTGACTTTCCTTACCAGAAAACAACTCTTGTTCATAGGACCAAAAACTGCATGTGATTCAACTCCATTTAGGACTGGGAAACAAACGCTAGCTCGCCTTACAATAAACACACTCTGCTTTTGAGAAAAGAGCCCTCTTCTGCTCTACTGTGTTTCCTGTAGGGCCAGTATAGTGAGCTTGCTCAGAACAAAAGAACTGTGCTTCCTACACAAAAGACCATATCCAGTTCAGTTCTGCTTAGGAAACTGACAAGAACAGTAGCTCCTCTTCAGTCCAATACACTATACTTGCTGGGAACAGATGCCAGTGCTATTTGCACGTGTATGGCAATGGGAGCACAATAGTGACTTTCCTTACCAGAAAACAACTCTTGCGTGTAGGACCAAAAGTTATATGTGATTCAACTCCATTTAGGACTGGGAATCAAACGCTAGCTCGCCTTACAAAAAACACACTCTGCTTTTGAGAAAAGAGCACTCTTCTACTCTACTGTGTTTCCTATAGGGCCAGAACAGTGAGATTGCTCAGAAGAAAAGAACTGTGCTTCCTACAATCACGGGCCATATCTAGTTCAACTCTGCTTAGGAAACTGACAAGAACAGTAGCTCCTCTTCAGTCCAATACACTGTACTTGCTGTGAACATACGCGAGTGCTATTTGCACTGTGTACAGCAATGGGAGCGCAATAGTGACTCTTCTTACCAGAAAACAACTCTTGCTCATAGGACCAGAAACTGCATGTCATTCAACTCCGTTTAGGACTGGGAAACAAACGCTAGCTCGCCTTACAAGAAACACACTCTGCTTTTGAGAAAAGAGCACTCTTCTAGTCTACTGTGTTTCCTATAGCGCCAGAACAATGAGCTTGCTCAGAACAAAAGAACCTTGCTTTCTAAACACACGGCCATATCTAGTTCAATTCTGTTTAGTAAACTGACAAGAAAAGTAGATCTTCTTCAGTCCAATACACTGTACATGCTGGGAATAGAGGCCAGGGCTATTTGCACTGTGTACAGCAATGGCAGCGCAATAGTGACTCTTCTTACCAGAAAATAACTCTTGCTCGTACGACCAGAAACTGCATGTGATTCAACTCCATTTAGGACTTGGAAACAAACACTAGCTCGTCTTACAAGAAACACACTCTGCTTCTGAGAAAAGAGCACTCTTCTACTCTACTGTGTTTCCTATAGGGCCAGAACAGAGAGCTTGCTCAGAACAAAAGAACTGTGCTTCCTGCACACACGGGCCATATCTAGTTCAACTCTGCTTAGGAAACTGACAAGAACAGTAGATCCTCTTCAGTCCAATACACTGTACTTGCTGGGAACAGACGCGAGTGCTATTTGCACTGTGTACGGAATTGGGAGCGCAATAGTGACTCTTTTTACCAGAAAACAAATCTTGCTCGTAGGAACAGAAACTGCATGTGATTCAACTTCATTTAATACTGGGAAACAAATGCTAGCTCGCCTTACAATAAACACACTCTGCTTTTGAGAAAAGAGAACTCTTCTACTCTACTGTGTTTTCTATGGGGTCCTAACAGTGAGCTTGCTGAGAACAAAAGAACTGTGCTTCCTACACACACGGGCCATATCTAGTTCAATTCTGCTTAGGAAACTGACGAGAATAGTAGCTCCTCTTCATTCTAATACACTGTACTTGCTGGGAACAGACGCGAGTGCTATTTGTACTGTGTATGGCAAAGGGAGCACAATAGTGACTCTTCTTACGAGAAAACAACTCATGCTCATAGGACTAAAACTTCATGGGATTCAACTCCATTTCTGAATGGGAAACAAACACTAGCTTGCCTTACAAGAAACACACTCTGCTTTTGAGAAAAGAGCCCTCCTCTACTCTACTGTGTTTCCTATAGGGCCAGAACAGTGAGCTTGCTCAGAACAAAAGAACTGTGCTTCCTACACACACAGGCAATATCTAGTTCAACTCTGCATAGGAAACTGACGAGAACAGTAGCTCCTTTTCAGTCCAATACACTGTTCTTGCTGAGAACAGATGCGAGTGCTATTTGCACTGTGTATGGAAATGGGAGCGCAATAGTGACTTTCCTTACCAGAAAACAACTCTTGCTCGTAGGACGAAAAACTGCATGTGATTCAACTCCATTTAGGACTGGGAAACAGACGCTAGCCTTGCCTTACAAGAGACACAATCTGCTTTTGAGAAAAGAGCACTCTTCTACTCTGCTGTTTTTCCTATAGGGCCAGTACAGTGAGCTTGCTCAGAACAAAAGAACTGTGCATCCTACACATACGAGCCATATGTAGTTCAATTCTGCTTAGGAAACTGACAAGAACAGTAGATCCTCTTCAGTCCAATACACTGTACTTGCTTGGAACAAACGCCAGTGCTATTTGCACTGTGAATGACAATGGGAGCACAATAGTGACTTTTCTTACCAGAAAACAACTCTTGCTCGTAGGACCAGAAACTGCATGGGATTCAACTCCATTTAGGACTGGGAAACAATCGCTAGCTCGCCTTACAAGAAACACACTCTGCTTTTGAGAAAAGAGCACTCTTCTACTCTACTGTGTTTCCTATAGCGCCAGGACAGTTAGCTTGCTCAGAATCAAAGAACTGTGCTTCCTACACACACGGCCCTATCTAGTTCAATTCAGCTCATTACACTGAGAAGAACATTAGATCCTCTTCAGTCCAATACACTGTATATGCTGGGAAAAGATGCCAGGGCTATTCGCACTGTGTAAGACAAAGGGAGCACAATAGTAACTCTTCTTACCAGAAAACAACTCTTGCTCGTAGGACCAGAAACTGCATGTGATTCAACTCCATTTAGGACTGGGAAACAAACGCTTGCTCGCCTTACAAGAAACACACTCTGCTTTTGAGAAAAGAGCACTCTTCAACTCTACTGTGTTTCCTATAGGGCCAGAACAGTGAGCTTGCTCAGAACAAAAGAACTGTGCTTCCTTCACACACAGGCCATATCTAGTTCAACTCTGCTTCGGAACCTGACAAGAACAGTAGATCCTCTTCAGTCCAATACACTGCACATGCTGGGAACAGATGCCAGTGCTATTTGCCCTGTGTATGACAGTGGGAATGCAATAGTGACTCTTCTTACCAGAAAAAACTGTTCCTCGTAGGACCAGAAACTACATGTGATTCAACTCCACTTAGGATTGGGAAACACATGCTAGCTCGTCTTACAAGAAACACACTCTGCTTTTGAGAAAAGAGCACTCTTTTACTCTACTGTGTCTCCTATAGGGCCAGAACAGTGAGCTTGCTCAGAACAAAAAATCTGTGCTTCCTAGACACACGGGCCATATGTAGTTCAACTCTGCTTAGGAAACTGACGAGAACAGTAGCTCCTCTTCAGTCCAATACACTGTACTTGCTGGGAACAGACGCGAGTGCTATTTGCACTGTGTACAGTAATAGGAGGACAATAGTGACATTTCTTACCAGAAAACAACTTTTGCTCTTAGGACCAGAAACTGCATGTGATTCAACTCCACTTAGGACTGGGAAACAAACGCTAGCTCGCCTTACAAGAAACACCCTCGCTTTTGAGAATAGGGAACACTTCTACTCTACTGTGTTTCCTATGGGGTCCGAACAGTGAGCTTGCTCAGAACAAAAGAACTGTGCTTCCTACACACACGGGCCATATCTAGTTCAACTCAGCTTAGGAAACTGACAAGAACAATAGCTCCTTTTCAGTCCAATACACTGTACTTGTTGGGAACAGACCCGAGTGCTATTTGCACTGCTTATGTCAATGGGAGCGCAATAGTGACTTTCCTTACAAGAAAACAACTCTTGTTCATAGGACCCAAAACTGCATGTGATTCAACTCCATTTAGGACTGGGAAACAAATGCTCGCTCGCCTTACAATAAACACACTCTGCTTTTGAGAAAAGAGCACTCTTCTACTCTACTGTGTTTCCTATAGGGCCAGTACAGTGAGCTTACAAAGAACAAAAGAACTGTGCTTCCCACACAAACGGGCATATCCAGTTCAATTCTGCTTAAGAAACTGACAAGAACAGTAGCTCCTCTTCAGTCCAATACACTATACTTGCTGGGAACAGATGCGAGTGCTATTTGCACTGTGTATGGCAATGGGAGCGCAATAGTGACTTTCCTTACCAGAAAACAACTCTTGCGTGTAGGACCAAAAACTGTATGTGATTCAACTCCATTTAGGACTGGAAAACAAACGCTAGCTCGCCTTACATGAAACACACTCTGCTTTTGAGAAAAGAGCACTCTTCTTCTCTACTATGTGTCCTATGGGGTCCGAACAGTGAGCTTGCTCAGAACCAAAGAACTGTGCTTCCTATGCACACGGGCCATATCTAGTTCAACTCTGCTTAGGAAACTGACAAGAAAAGTAGCTCCTCTTCAGTCCAATACACTGTACTTGCTGGGACCAGACGCGAGTGCTATTTGCACTGTGTATGTCAACGGGAGCACTATGGTGACTTTCCTTACCAGAAAACAACTCTTGCTCGTAGGACCAAAAACTGCATGTGATTCAACTCCATTTAGGACTGGGAAACAAACGCTGGCTCGACTTACAAGAAACAGACTCTGCTTTTGAGAAAAGAGCACTCTTCTACTCTACTGTGTTTCCTATAGGGCCAGTACAGTGAGCTTGCTCAGAACAAAAGAACTGTGCTTCCTACAGAAATGGCCATATCCAGTTCAATTCTGCTTAGGAAACTGACAAGAACAGTAGCTCCTCTTCAGTCCAATACACTGTACTTGCTGGGAACAGATGCGAGTGCTATTTGCACTGTGTTTGGCAATGGGAGCGCAATAGTGACTTTCCTTACCAGAAAACAAATCTTGAGCGTAGGATCAAAAACTGCATGTGATTCAACTCCATTGAGGACTGGGAAACAAACACCAGCTCGCCTTACAAGAAACATACTTTGCTTTTGAGAAAAGAGCACTCTTCTACTCTACTGTGTTTCCTATAGGGCCAGAACAGTGAGCATGCTCAGAACCAAAGAACTGTGCTTCCTGCACACACGGGCCATATCTAGTTCAACTCTGCTTAGGAAACTGACAAGAACAGTAGCTCCTCCTCAGTCCAATACACTATACTTGCTGGGAACAGACGCAAGTGCTATTTGCACTGTGTACAGCATTGGGAGCACAATAGTGACTCTTTTTACCAGAAAACAACTCTTGCTCATAGGACCAGAAACTGCATGTGATTCAACTCCATTTAGGACTGGGAAACAAATGCTATCTCGCCTTACAAGAAACACACTCTGCTTTTGAGAAAAGAGCACTCTTGTACTCTACTGTGTTCCCTATAGGGCCAGAACAGTGAGCTTGCTCAGAACAAAAGAACTGTGCTTCCTACACACACGGGCCATATCTATCTAGTTCAACTCTGCTTAGGAAACTGATGAGAACCGTAGCTCCTCTTTGGTCCAATACACTGTACTTGCTGGGAACAGACGCGAGTGCTTTTTGCACTGTGTACAGCAATGGGAGCACAATAGTGACTCTTCTTACCAGAAAACAACTCTAGTTCTTAGGACCAGAAACTGCATGAGATTCAACTCCACTTAGGACTTTTAAACAAACGCTAGCTTGCCTTACAAGAAACGAGCTCTGCTTTAGAGAAAAGGGCACACTTCTACTCTACTGTGTTTCCTATAGGGTCCCAACAGTGAGCTTGCTCAGAACAAAAGAACTGTGCTTCCTACACACACGGGCCAAAACTAGTTCAATTCTGCTTAGGAAACTGACAAGAACAGTAGATCCCCTTCAGTCCAATACACTGTACTTGCTGGGAACAGACGCCAGTGCTATTTGCACTGTGTATGAAAATGAGAGCGCAATAGTGACTCTTCTTACCACAAAACAACTCTTGCTCCTAGGACCAGAAACTGCATGGGATTCAACTCCATTTAGGACTGGGAAACAAACGCTAGCTTGCCTTACAAGAAATACACTCTGCTTTTGAGAACAGAGCACTCTTCTACTCTACTGTGTTTCCTATAGGGCCAGAACAGTGAGCTTGCTCAGAACAAAAGAAATGTGCTTCATACACACACGGGCCATATCTATTTCAACTCTGCTTAGGAACCTGACAAGAACAATAGACCCTCTTTAGTCCAATATACTGTACATGCTGGGAACAAATGCCAGTGCTATTTACCCTGTGTATGACAATGGTAGCACAATAGTGACTCTTCTTACCAGAAAATACTCTTGCTTGTAGGACTAGAAACTGCATGTGATTCAAATCCATTTAGGACTGGGAAACAAACGTTAGCTCGCCTTGTAGGAAACACACTATGCTTTTGAGAAAAGAGTACTCTTCTACTCTACTGTGTTTCCTATAGGGCCAGAACAGTGAGCTTGCTCAGAACAAAAGAACTGTGCTTCCTACGCACACGGGGCATATCTAGTTCAACTCTGCATCGGAAACTGACAAGAACAGTAGATCCTCTTCAGTCCAATACACTGTACATGCTGGGAACAGAAGCCAGCGCTATTTGCCCTGTGTATGACAATGGGAGCACAATAGTGACTCTTCTTACCAGAAAACAATTCTTGCTCGTAGGACCAAAAACTGCATGTGATTCAACTCCATTTAGGACTGGGAAACAAACGCTAGCTCGCCTTACAAGAAACACACTCTGCTTTTGAGAAAAGAGCACTCTTCTACTCTACTGTGTTTCCCATAGGGCCAGAACAGAGAGTTTGCTCAGAACAAAAGAACTGTGATTCCTGCATACACGGCCTTATCTAGTTCAACTCTGCTTAGGAAACTGACAAGAACGGTAGCTCCTCTTCAGTCCAATACACTGTACTTGCTGGGGACAGACGCGAGTGCTGTTTGCACTGTTTACGGCATTGGGAGCGCAATAGTGACTCTTTTTACCAGAAAACAACTCTTGCTCTTAGGAACAGAAACTGCATGTGATTCAACTCCATTTAGGACTGGGAAACAAATGCTATTTCGCCTTACAAGAAACACACTCTGCTTTTGAGAAAAGAGCACTCTTCTACTCTACTGTGTTTCCTATAAGGCCAGAACAGTGAGCTTGCTCAGAACAAAAGCACTGTGCTTCCTACACACACGGCCATATCTTGTTCAACTCTGCTTAGGAAACTGACGAGAATAGTAGCTCCTCTTCAGTCCAATACACTGTACCTGCTGGGAACAGACGAGTGCTATTTCTACTGTGTACAGAAATGGGAGCACAATAGTGACCCTTCTTTCCAGAAAACAACTCTGGCTCTTAGGACCAGAAACTGCATGTGATTCAACTCCACTTAGGACTGGGAAACAAACGCTAGCTTGCCTTACAAGAAACAAGCTCTGATTTGAGAAAAGGGCACACTTCTACTCTACTGTGTTTCCTACGGGTTCCGAACAGTGAGCTTGCTCAGAAAAAAAGATCTGTGCTTCCTACACACACGGGCCATATCTAGTTCAATTCTGCTTAGGAAATTGACAAGAACAGTAGATCCCCTTCAGTCCAATACACTGTACTTGGTGGGAACAGACGCCAGTGCTATATGCACTGTGTATGACAATTGGAGCGCAATAGTGACTCTTCTTACCACAAAACAACTCTTGCTCCTAGGACCAGAAACTGCATGGGATTCAACTCCATTTAGGACTTGGAAACAAACGCTAGCTTGCCTTACAAGAAACACACTCTGCTTTTGAGAAAAGAGCACTCTTCTACTCTACTGTGTTTCCTATAGGGCCAGAACAGTGAGCTTGCTCAGAACAAAAGAAATGTGCTTCATAAACACACGGGCCATATCTAGTTCAACTCTGCTTAGGAACCTGACAAGAACAGTAGATCCTATTCAGTCCATAACACTGTACATGCTGGGAACAAATGCCAGTGCTATTTGCCATGTGTATGACAATGGGAGCGCAATAGTGACTCTTCTTACCAGAAAATACTCTTGCTTTTAGGACCAGAAACTGCATGTGATTCAACTCCATTTAGGACTGGGAAACAAACGCTAGCTCGCCTTACAAGAAACACACTCTGCTTTTGAGAAAAGAGTACTCTTCTACTCTACTGTTTTTCCTATAGGGCCAGAACAGTGAGCTTGCTCAGAACAAAAGAAATGTGCTTCCTAAACACAGGGGCCATATCTAGTTCAACTCTTCATCAGAAACTGACAAGAACAGTAGATCCTCTTCAGTCCAATACACTGTACATGCTGGGAACAGACGCCAGTGCTATTTGCCCTGTGTATGACAATGGGAGCGAAATAGTGACTCTTCTTACCAGAAAACAACTCTTGATCGTAGGACCAGAAACAGCATGTGATTCAATGACATTTAGGTCTGGGAAGCAAACGCTAGCTCGCTTTACAAGAAACACACTCTGCTTTTGAGAAAAGAGCACTCATCAACTGTACTGTGTTTCCTATGGGGTCCGAACAGTGAGCTTGCTCAGAACAAATGAACTGTGCTTCCTATACAAACGGTACATATCTAGTTCAACTCTGCTTAGGAAACTGACAAGAACAGTAGCTCCTCTTCAGTCCAATACACTGTACTTGATTGGAACAGACGCAAGAGCTATTTGTACTGTGTATGACATTGGGAGCGCAATAGTTACTCTTCTTACCAAAAAATAACTCTACTCGTAGGACCAGAAACTGCATGTGATTCAAATTCATTTAGGACTGGGAAACAAAAGCTAGCTCGCCTTACAAGAAATACACTCTGCTTTTGAAAAAAGAGCACTCTTCTTCTCTACTATGTGTCCTATGGGGTCCTAACAGTGAGCTTGCTCAGAACAAAAGAACTGTGCTTCCTCCGCACACGGGCCATATCTAGTTCAACTCTGCTTAGGAAACTGACAAGAACAGTAGCTCCTCTTCAGTCCAATACACTGTACTTGCTGGGAACAGACGCGAGTGCTATTTGCACTGTGTATGTCAACGGGAGCGCAATAGTGATTTTCCTTACCAGAAAACAACTCTTGCTCATAGGACCAAAAACTGCATGAGATTGAACTCCATTTAGGACTGGGAAACAAAAACTGGCTCGCCTTACAAGAAACACACTCTGCTTTTGAGAAAAAGCACTCTTCTACTCTACTGTGTTTCCTAAAGGGCCAGTACAGTGAGCTTGCTCAGAACAAAAGAATTGTGCTTCCTACACAAATGGCCATATCCAGTTCAATTCTGCTTAGGAAACTCACAAAAACCGTAGCCTCTCTTCAGTCCAATACACTGTACTTGCTGGGAACAGATGCGAGTGCTATTTGCACTGTGTTTGGCAATGGGAGCACAATAGTGACTTTCCTTACCAGAAAACAACTCTTGCGCATAGGACCAAAAACTGCATGTGATTCAACTCCATTGAGGACTGGGAAACAAACACCAGCTCGCCTTACAAGAAACATACTCTTCTTTTGAGAAAAGAGCACTCTTCTACTCTCCTGTGTTTCCTATAGGGCCAGAACAGAGAGCTTGCTCAGAACAAAAGAACTGTGCTTCCTGCACACACGGGCCATATCTAGTTCAACTCTGCTTAGGAAACTGACAAGAACAGTAGATCCTCTTCAGTCCAATACACTGTACTTGCTGGGAACAGACGCGAGTGCTATTTGCACTGTGTATGGCATTGGGAGCGCAATAGTGACTCTTTTTACCAGAAAACAACTCTTGCTTGTAGGAACAGAAACTGCATGTGATTCAACTCCATTTAGTATTGGGAAACAAATGCTATCTCGCCTTACAAGAAACACACTCTGCTTTTGAGAAAAGAGCACTCTTGTACTCTACTGTGTTTCCTATAGGGCCAGAACAGTGAGCTTGCTCAGAACAAAAGAACTGTGCTTCCTACACACACGGCCATATCTAGTTCAACTCTGCTTAGGAAACTGACGAGAATAGTAGCTCCTCTTCAGTCCAATACACTGTACTTGCTGGGAACAGACGAGAGCTATTTGTACTGTGTACAGCAATGGGAGCACAATAGTGACCCTTCTTACCAGAAAACCACTCTGGCTCTTAGGACCAGAAACTGCATGTGATTCAACTCCACTTAGGACTGGGAAACAAACGCTAGCTTGCCTTACAAGAAACAAGCTCTGATTTGAGAAAAGGGCACACTTCTACTCTACTGTGTTTCCTAAGGTTTCCGAACAGTGAGCTTGCTCAGAACAAAAGAACTGTGCTTCCTACACACACGGGCCATATCTAGTTCAATTCTGCTTAGGAAACTGACAATAACAGTAGATCCTCCCCAGTCCAATACACTGTACATGCTGGGAACAGACGCCAGTGTTATTTGTAATGTGTATGACAATTGGAGCGCAATAGTGACTCTTCTCACCAGAAGACAACTTGAGCTCGTAGGACCAGAAAGTGCATGTGATTCAACACCATTTAGGACTGCAAAACAAACGCTAGCTCACCTTGCAAGAAACACACTCTGCTTTTGAGAAAAGAGCACTCTTCTGCTCTTCTGTGTTTCTTTTGGGGTCCGAACATTGAGCTTGCTCAGAACAAAAGAACTGTGCTTCCTACACAAACGGGCCATATCTAGCTCAACTCTGCTTAGGAAACTGACAAGAACAGTAGCTCCTCTTCAGTCCAATACACTGTACTTGCTGGGAACAGACGCCAGTGCTATTTGCACTGTGTATGGCAATGGGTGCGCAATAGTGACTCTTTTTACCAGAAATCAACTCTTGCTCTTAGGACCAAAAACTGCATGTGATTCAACTCCATTTAGGACTGGGAAACAAACGCTAGCTCGCCTTACAAGAAACACACTCTGCTTTTGAGAAAAGAGCACTCTTCTACTCTACTGTGTTTCCTATACAGCCAGAACAATGAGCTTGCTCAGAACAAAAGAATTGTGCTTCCTACACACACGGGCCATATCTAGATCAATTCTGCATAGGAAAATGACAAGGACAGTAGATCCTCTTCAGTCCAATACACTGTACATGCTGGGAACAGATGCCAGTGCTATTTTACCTGTGTATGTCAATGGGAGGTCAATAGTGACTCTTCTTACCAGAAAACAACTCTTGCTCGTAGGACCAGAAACTGCATGTGATTCAACTCCATTTAGGACTGAAAAACAAACGCTAGCTCGCCTTACAAGAAACACACTCTGCTTTTGAGAAAAGGGCACTCTTCTACTCTACTGTGTTTCCTATAGGGCCAATACAGTGAGCTTGCTCAGAACAAAAGAACTGTGCTTCCTACACACACGGCCATATCTAGTTCAATTCTGCTTAGGAAACTGACAAGAACAGTAGATCCTTTTCAGTCCAATACACTGTACATGCTGGGAATAGACGCCAGTGCTATTTGCCCTGTGTATTACAATGGGAGCGCAATAGTGACTCTTCTAACCAGAAAACAACTCTTGCTCGTAGGAACAGAAACTGCATGTGATTCAACTTTATTTAGGACTGGGAAACAAACGCTAGCTCGTCTTACAAGAAACACACTCTGCTTTTAGGAAAGGGCACTCTTCTACTCTAATGTATTTCCTATAGGGCCAGAAGAGTGAGCTTGCTCAGAACAAAAGAACTGTGCTTCCAACACACACCGACTATATTTAGTTCAATATGCTTAGGAAACTGAAAAGAATAGTAGATCCTCTTCAGTCCAATACATTGTACTTGCTGGGAACAGACGCGAGTGCTATTTGCCCTGTGTATGACAATGGGAGCGCAATAGTGACTCTTCTTACCAGAATACAACTCTTGCTCGTAAATACAGAAACTTCATGTGATTCAACTCCATTTAGGACTGGGAAACAAACGCTAACTCGCCTTACAAGAAACACACTCTGCTTTTGAGAAAAGAGCCCTCTTCTACTCTAAAGTGTTTACTATGGGGTCCGATCAGTGAGCTTGATCAGAATAAAAGAACTGTGCTTCCTACACACACGAGGCATATGTAGTTCAACTCTGCTTAGGAAACTGACAAGAACAGTAGCTCCTCTTCAGTCCAATACACTGTACTTGCTGGGAACAGATGCGAGTGCTATTTGCACTGTGTATGGCAATGGGAGCGCAATAGTGACTCTTATTTCCAGAAAACAACTCTTGATCGTAGGACCAAAAACTGCATGTGATTCAACTCCATTTAGGACTGCGAAACAAACACTAGCTCGCCTTACAAGAAACATCGTCTGCTTTTGAGAAAAGGGCACTCTTCTACTCTACTGTGTTTCCTATAGGGCCAAAACAGTGAGCTTGCTCAGAACAAAAGAACTGTGCTTCCTACACACACGGCCATATCTAGTTCAATTCTGCTTAGGAAACTGACAAGAACAGTAGATCCTCTTCAGTCCAATACACTGTACATGCTGGGAATAGAAGCCAGTGCTATTTGCCCTTTGTATTACAATGGGAGCGCAATAGTGACACTTCTTACCAGAAAACAACTCTTGCTCGTAGGAACAGAAACTGCATGTGATTTTACTCCATTTAGGACTGGGAAACAAACGCTAGCTCGTCTTACAAGAAACACACTCTGCTTTTAGGAAAGGGCACTCTTCTACTCTAATGTTTTTCCTATAGAGCCAGAAGAGTGATCTTGCTCAGAACAAAAGAACTGTGCTTCCAACACACACCGACTACATTTAGTTCAATATGCTTAGGAAACTGACAAGAACAGTAGCTCCTCTTCAGTCCAATACACTGTACTTGCTGGGAACAGATGCGAGTGCTATTTGCACTGTGTATGGCAATGGGAGCGCAATAGTGACTCTTCTTTCCAGAAAACAACTCTTGATCATAGGACGAAAAACTTCATGTGATTCAACTCCATTTAGGCCTGGGAAACAAACGCTAGCTCGCCTTACAAGAAACACACTCTGCTTTTGAGAAAAGAGCACTCTTCTTCTCTACTGTGTTTCCTATAGGGCCAGAACAGTGTGCTTGCTCAGAACAAAAGAACTGTGCTTCCTACACACACAGGCCATATCTAGATCAATTCTGCATAGGAAACTGACAAGGACAGTAGATCCTCTTCAGTCCAATACACTGTATGCTGGGAACAGACGCCAGTGCTATTTGCCCTGTGTATGACAATGGGAGTGCAATAGTGACTCTTCTTACCAAAAAAAAACTCTTGCTCTTAGGACCAGAAACTGCATGTGATTCAAATCCATTTAGGACTGGGAAACAAACGCTAGCTCCCTTACAAGAAACACACTCTGCTTTTGAGAAAAGAGCACTCTTCTACTCTACTGTGTTTCCTATAGGGCCAAAGCAGTGAGCTTGCTCAGAACAAAAGAACTGTGCTTCCTACACACGGCCATATCTAGTTCAATTCGGCTTAGGAAACTGAAAAGAATAGTAGATCCTCTTCAGTCCAATACACTGTACTTGCTGGGAACAGACGCGATTGCTATTTGCCCTGTGTATGACAATGGGAGCTCAATAGTGACTCTTCTTACCAGAAAACAACTCTTGCTCATAGGATCAGAAACTGCATGTGATTCAACTCCATTTAGGACTGGGAAACAAACGCTAGCTCGCCTTACAAGAAACACACTCTGCTTTTGAGAAAAGAGCACTCTTCTACTCTACTGTGTTTCCTATAGAGCCAAAACAGTGAGCTTGCTCAGAACAAAGAACGGTGCTTCCTAGACACACGGCCATATCTGTTCCAATTCTGCTTAGGAAACTGACAAGAACAGTAGATCCTCTACATTCTAATACACTGTACATGCTGGGAATAGACGCCAGTGCTATTTGCCTTGTGTATGACAATGGGAGCGCAATAGTGACTCTTCTTACCAGAAAACAACTCTTGCGCGTAGGACCAGAAACTTAATGCGATTCAACTCCATTTAGGACTGGGAAACAAAAGCTAGCTCGCGTTACAAGAAACACACTCTGCTTTTGAGAAAAGAGCACTCTTCTACTCTACTGTGTTTCCTATAGGGCCAGAAGAGTGAGCTTGCTCAGAAAAAAAGAACTGTGCTTCTTACACACACGTGCCATATCTAGTTCAACTCTACTTAGGAAACTGAAAGAACAGTAGATCCTCTTCAGTCCAATACACTGTACTTAATGGGAACAAATGCGAGTGCTATTTGCAGTGTGTATGGCAATGGGAGCACAATAGTGACTTTCCTTACCAGAAAACAACTCTTGTTCGTAGGACCAAAAACTGCATGTGATTCAACTCCAGTTAGGACTGCGAAACAAACACTAGCTCGCCTTACAAGAAACACACTCTGCTTTTGAGAAAAGATCACTCATCTACTTTACTGTGTTTCCTATAGGGCCAGAACAGTGAGCTTGCTCAGAACAAAAGAACTGTGCTTCCTACACACACGGCCATATCTAGTTCAATTCTGCTTAGGAAACTGACAATAACAGTAGATCCTCCCCAGTCCAATACACTGTACATGCTGGGAACAGACGCCAGTGCTATTTGTAATGTGTATGACAATTGGAGCGCAATAGTGACTCTTCTCACCAGAAGACAACTTGAGCTCGTAGGACCAGAAAGTGCATGTGATTCAACACCATTTAGGACTGCAAAACAAACGCTAGCTCACCTTGCAAGAAACACACTCTGCTTTTGAGAAAAGAGCACTCTTCTGCTCTTCTGTGTTTCTTTTGGGGTCCTAACAGTGAGCTTGCTCAGAACAAAAGAACTGTGCTTCCTACACAAACGGGCCATATCTAGCTCAACTCTGCTTAGGAAACTGACAAGAACAGTAGCTCCTCTGCAGTCCAATACACTGTACTTGCTGGGAACAGACGCCAGTGCTATTTGCACTGTGTATGGCAATGGGTGCGCAATAGTGACTCTTCTTACCAGAAATCAACTCTTGCTCTTAGGACCAAAAACTGCATGTGATTCAACTCCATTTAGGACTGGGAAACAAACGCTAGCTCGCCTTACAAGAAACACACTCTGCTTTTGAGAAAAGAGCACTCTTCTACTCTACTGTGTTTCCTATACAGCCAGAACAATGAGCTTGCTCAGAACAAAAGAATTGTGCTTCCTACACACACGGGCCATATCTAGATCAATTCTGCATAGGAAAATGACAAGGACAGTAGATCCTCTTCAGTCCAATACACTGTACATGCTGGGAACAGATGCCAGTGCTATTTTACCTGTGTATGTCAATGGGAGCTCAATAGTGACTAATCTTACCAGAAAACAACTCTTGCTCGTAGGACCAGAAACTGCATGTGATTCAACTCCATTTAGGACTGAAAAACAAACGCTAGCTCGCGTTACAAGAAACACACTCTGCTTTTGAGAAAAGGGCACTCTTCTACTCTACTGTGTTTCCTATAGGGCCAATACAGTGAGCTTTCTCAGAACAAAAGAACTGTGCTTCCTACACACACGGCCATATCTAGTTCAATTCTGCTTAGGAAACTGACAAGAACAGTAGATCCTCTTCAGTCCAATACTCTGTACATGCTGGGAATAGACGCCAGTGCTATTTGCCCTGTGTATTACAATGGGAGCGCAATAGTGACTCTTCTAACCAGAAAACAACTCTTGCTCGTAGGAACAGAAACTGCATGTGATTCAACTTTATTTAGGACTGGGAAACAAACGCTAGCTCGTCTTACAAGAAACACACTCTGCTTTTAGGAAAGGGCACTCTTCAACTCTAATGTATTTCCTATAGGGCCAGAAGAGTGAGCTTGCTCAGAACAAAAGAACTGTGCTTCCAACACACACCGACTATATTTAGTTCAATATGCTTATGAAACTGAAAAGAATAGTAGATCCTCTTCAGTCCAATACATTGTACTTGCTGGGAACAGACGCGAGTGCTATTTGCCCCGTGTATGACAATGGGAGCACAATAGTGACTCTTCTTACCAGAATACAACTCTTGCTCGTAAATACAGAAACTGCATGTGATTCAACTCCATTTAGGACTGGGAAACAAACGCTAACTCGCCTTACAAGAAACACACTCTGCTTTTGAGAAAAGAGCCCTCTTCTACTCTAAAGTGTTTACTATGGGGTCCGATCAGTGAGCTTGATCAGAATAAAAGAACTGTGCTTCCTACACACACGAGGCATATGTAGTTCAACTCTGCTTAGGAAACTGACAAGAACAGTAGCTCCTCTTCAGTCCAATACACTGTACTTGCTGGGAACAGATGCGAGGGCTATTTGCACTGTGTATGGCAATGGGAGCGCAATAGTGACTTTCCTTACCAGAAAACAACTCTTGTTAGTAGGACCAGAAACTCCATGGGATTCAACTTCATTTAGGACAAGGAAACAAACGCTAGCTCCATTACAAAAAACACAGTCTGCTTTTGAGAATATAGCACTCTTCTACTCTACTGTGTTTCCTATAGGGCCAAAACAGTGAGCTTGCTCAGAACAAAAGAACTGTGCTTCCTACACACACGGGCCATATCTAGTTCAACTCTGCTTAGGAAACTGACAAGAACAGTAGCTCCTCCTCAGTCAAATACACTGTACTTCCTGGGAACAGACGCGAGTGCTATTTGCCTTGTGTATGACATGGGAGCACAATAGTGACACTTCTTACCAGAAAACAACTCTTGCTCGTAGGACCAGAAACTGCATGTGATTCAACTCCATTTAGGACTGGGAAACAAACGCTAGCTCGCCTTACAATAAACACACTCTGCTTTTGAGAAAAGAGCACTCTTCTACTCTACTGTGTTTCCTATAGAGCCAAAACAGTGAGCTTGCTCAGAACAAAAGAACGGTGCTTCCTAGACACATGGCCATATCTGGTTCAATTCTGCTTAGGAAACTGACAAGAACAGTTGTTCCTCTTCAGTCCAATACACTGTACTTGCTGGAAACAGACGCTAGTGCTATTTGCACTGTGTATGGCAATGGGAGCACAATAGTGACGCTTCTTACCAGAAAACAACTCTTGCTTGTAAGACCAAAATCTGCATGTGATTCAACTACTTTTAGTACTGGGAAACAAACGCTAGCTCGCCTTACAAGAAACTCACTCTGCTTTTGAGAAAAGAGCACTCTTCTACTCTACTGTGTTTCCTATAGGGCCAGAACAGTGAGCTTGCTCAGAACAAAAGAACTGTGCTTCCTACACACACGGGCCATATCTAGTTCAACTCTGCTTAGGAAACTGACAAGAACAGTAGATCCTCTTCAGTCCAATACACTGTACTTGCTGGGAACAGACGTGACAGCTATTTGCACTGTGTATGGCAATGGGAGCGCAATAGTGACTCTTCTTACCAGAAAACAACTCTTGCTCGTAGGACCAGAAACTGCATGGGATTCAACTCCATTTCAGACTGGGATACAAAGACTAGCTCGCCTTACAAGAAACACACTCTGCTTTTGAGAAAAGAGCACTCTTCTACTGTACTGTGTTTCCTATGGGGTCCAAACAGTGAGCTTGCTCAGAACAAAAGAACTGTGCTTCCTACACACAGGGGCCATATTTAGTTCAACTCTGCTTAGGAAACTGACAAGAACAGTAGCTCATCTTCAGTTCAATACACTGTACTTGCTGGGAAGAGACGCGAGTGCTATTTGCACTATGTATGGCAATGGGAGCGCAATAGTGACTTTCCTTACCAGAAAACAACTCTAGCTCGTAGGACCAAAAACTGCATGTGATTCAACTCCATTTGGGACTGCGAAACAAACGCTAGCTCGCCTTATAAGAAACACACTCTGCTTTTGAGAAAAGAGCACTCATCTAATCTACTGTGTTTCCTTTGGGGTACAAACAGTGACCTTGCTCAGAACAAAAGAACTGTGCATCCTACACACAGGGGCCATATCTAGTTCAACTCCGCTTAGGAAACTGACATGAATATTAGCTCCTCTTCAGTCCAATACACTGTACTTGCTGGGAACAGACGCGAGGACTATTTGCACTGTATATGGCAATGGGAGCGCAATAGTGACTCTTCTTACCAGAAAACAACTCTTGCTCATAGGACCAGAAACTGCATGGGATTCCACTCCATTTCAGACTGGGAAACAAACACTAGCTCACCTTACAAGAAACACACTCTGCTTTTGAGAAAAGAGCACTCTTCTACTCTACTCTGTTTCCTCTGGGGTCCGAACAGTGAGCTTGCTCAGAACAAAAGAACTGTGCTTCCTACACACACGGCCATATCCAGTTCAATTCTGCTTAGGAAACTGACAAGAACAGTAGATCCTCTTCAGTCCCATACACTGTACTTGTTGGGAACAGATGCCAGTGCTATTTGCCCTGAGTATGACAATGGGAGCGCAATAGTGACTCTTCCTACCAGAAAACAACTGTTGCTCCTAGGACCAGAAACTGCATGTGATTCAACTCCATTTAGGACGGGAAACAAACGCTAGCTCGCCATACAAGAAACAAACTCTGCTTTTGAGAAAAGAGCACTCTTCTACTCTACTGTGTTTCCTATAGGGCCAGAATAGTGAGCTTGCTCAGAACAAAAGAACTGTGCTTCCTACCCACAGTGGCCATATCTAGTTCAACTCTGCTTAGGAAACTGACAAGAACAGTAGCTCATCTTCAGTCAAATACACTGTACTTGCTGCGAACACACGCCAGTGCTATTTGCACTATGCATGGCAATGGGAGCGCAAAAGTGTCTTTCCTTACCAGAAAACAATTCTAGCTCGTAGGACCAAAAACTGCATGTGATTCCACTCCATTTAGGACTGGGAAACAAAAGCTAGCTCGCCTTATAAGAAACACACTCTGCTTTTGAGAAAAGAGCACTCTTCTACTCTACTGTGTTTCCTACAGGGCCAAAACAGTGTGCTTGCTTAGAACAAAAGAACTGTGCTTCCTACACACACGGCCATATCTAGTTCAATTCTGCTTAGGAAACTGACAAGAACGGTAGATGCTCTTCTGTCCCATACACTGTACTTGCTGGGAACAGACGCCAGTGCTATTTGCCCTGTGTATGACATTGGGAGCGCAATAGTGACTCTTCTTAATAGAAAACAACTCTTGCTTGTAGGACCAGAAACTGCATGTGATTCAACTCCATTTAGGACTGGGAAACAAACGCTAGTCACCTTACAAGAAACACACTCTGCTTTTGAGAAAAGAGCACTCTTCTACTCTTCTGTGTGTCCTTTGGGGTCCAAACAGTGTGCTTGCTCAGAAAAAAAGAACTGTGCTTCCTACAAGCACGGGCCATATCTAGTTCAACTCTGCTTAGGAAACTGACAAGAATATTAGCTCCTCTTCAGTCCAATACACTGTACTTGCTGGGAACAGACGCGAGAGCTATTTTCACTGTATATGGCAATGGGAGCGCAATAGTGACTCTTCTTACCAGAAAACAACTCTTGCTCATAGGACCAGAAACTGCATGGGATTCAACTCCATTTCAGACTGGATACAAAGACTAGCTCGCCTTACAAGAAACACACTCTGCTTTTGAGAAAAGAGCACTCTTCTACTCTACTCTGTTTCCTCTGGGGTCCGAACAGTGAGCTTGCTCAGAACAAAAGAACTGTGCTTCCTACACACAGGGGCCATATCTAGTTCAACTCTGCTTAGGAAACTGACAAGAACAGTAGCTCATCTTCAGAACAATACACTGTACTTGCTGCGAACAGACGCGAGTGCTATATGCCCTGTGTATGGCAATGGGAGCGCAATAGTGACTCTTCTTACCAGAAAACAACTCTTGCTCATAGGACCAGAAACTGCATGGGATTCAACTCCATTTCAGACTGGGAAAAACACTAGCTCGCCTTACAAGAAACACACTCTGCTTTTGAGAAAAGAGCACTCTTCTACTCTACTGTGTTTCCTATGGGGTCCGAACAGTGAGCTTGCTCAGAACAAAAGAACTGTGCTTCCTACACAAACGGACCATATGTAGTTCAACTCTGCTTAGGAAACTGACAAGAACAGTAGCTCCTATTCAGTCCAATACACTGTACTTGCTGGGAACAGACGCGAGTGCTATTTGCACTGTGTATGGCAATAGGAGCACAATAGTGACTCTTCTTATCAGAAAACAACTCTTGCTCATAAGACCAGAAACTGCATGGGATTCAACTCCATTTCTGACTGGGAAACAAACACTAGCTCGCCTTACAAGAAAGACACTCTGATCTTGAGAAAAGAGCACTCTTCTACTCTACTGTGTTTCCTATGGGGTCAGAATAGTGAGCTTGCTCAGGACAAAAGAACTGTGCTTCCTACACACAGGGGCCATATCTAGTTCAACTCTGCTTAGGAAACTGACAAGAACAGTAGCTACGCTTCAGTCCAATACACTGTACTTGCTGGGAACAGACGCGAGTGCTATTTGCACTGTGTATGGAAATGGGAGCGCAATAGTGACTTTCCTTACCAGAAAACAACTCTTGGTCGTAGGACAAAAAACTGCATGTGATTCAACTCCATTTAGGACAGGGAAACAAACGCTATCTCGCCTTACAAAAAACACACTCTGCTTTTGAGAAAAGAGCACTCTTCTACTCTATTGTGTTTCCTACGGGGTCTAACAGTGAGCTTGCTCAGAACAAAAGAACTGTGCTTCCTACACACACAGGCCATATCTAGTTCATCTCTGTTTAGGAAACTGACAAGAACAGTAGCTCCGCTTCAGTCCAATACACTGTACTTGCTGGGAACAGACGCGAGTGCTATTTGCACTGTGTATGGAAATGGGAGCGCAATAGTGACTTTCCATACCAGAAAACACCTCTTGCTCGTAGGACCAGAAACTGCATGTGATTCAACTCCATTTAGGACTGGGAAACTAATGCTAGCTCGCCTAACAAGAAACACACTCTGCTTTTGAGAAAAGAGCACTCTTCTACTCGACTGTGTTTCCTATGGGGTCCGAATATTGAGCATGCTCAGAACAAAAGAACTGTGCTTCCTACACACACGGGCCACATAGTTCAACTCTGCTTAGGAAACTGACAAGCACGGTAGCTCCTCTGCAGTCCAATACACTGTACTAGCTGGGAACAGACGGGAGTTCTACTTGCACTGTGTATGGCAATAGGAGCACAATAGTGACTCTTCTTATCAGAAAACAACTCTTAATCATATTACAAGAAACTGCATGGGATTCAACTCCATTTCTGACTGGGAAACAAACACTAGCTCGCCTTACAAGAAAGACTCTCTGATTTTGAGAAAAGAGCACTCTTCTACTCTACTGTGTTTCCTAGGGGGTCTGAACAGTGAGCTTGCTCAGAACAAAAGAACTGTGCTTCCTACACACACGGGCCATATCTAGTTCATCTCTGCTTAGGAAATTGACAACAACAGTAGCTCTGCTTCAGTCCAATACACTGTACTTGCTGGGAACAGATGCGAGTGCTATTTGCACTGTGTATGGCAATGGGAGCGCAATAGTGACTTTATTACCAGAAAACAACTCTTGCTCGTAGGACATAAAACTGCATGTGATTCAACTCCAATTAGGACTGGGAAACAAATGGTAGCTCGCCTTACAAGAAACACACTCTGCTTTTGAGAAAAGAGCACACTTCTACTCTACTGTGTTTCCTATAGGGCCAGAAGAGTAAGCTTGCTCAGAACAAAAGAACTGTGCTTCCTACAAATACTGCCATATCTAGTTCAATTCTGCTTAGGAAACTGAAAAGAACAGTAGCTCCTGTTCAGTCCAATACACTGTACAAGCTGGAAACAGACGCCAGTGCTATTTGCCCTGTGTATGACAATGGGAGTGCAATAGTGACTGTTCTTACCAGAAAACAACTCTTGCTCATAGGACAAGAATCTGCATGTGATTCAACTCCATTTAGGACTGGGAAACAAACGCTAGCTCGCCTAACAAGAAACACACTCTGCTTTTGAGAAAAGAGCACTCTTCTACTCGACTGTGTATCCTATGGGATCCGAACAGTGAGCTTGCTCAGAACAAAAGAACTGGGCTTCCTACACACACGGGCCATATCTAGTTCAACTCTGCTTAGGAAACTGACAACAACAGTAGCTCTGCTTCAATCTAATACACTGTACTTGCTGGGAACAGATGCGAGTGCTGTTTACACTGTGTATGGCAATGGGAGCGCAACAGTGACTTTATTACCAGAAAACATCTCTTGCTTGTAGGACCAAAAACTGCATGTGATTCAACTACATTTAGGACTGGGAAACAAACGCTAGCTCGCCTTACAAGAAACACACTCTGCTTTTGAGAAAAGAGCACTCTTCTACTCGACTGTGTATCCTATGGGATCCGAACATTGAGCTTTCTCAGAACAAAAGAACTGTGCTTCCTACACACACGGGCCATATCTAGTTCAACTCTGCTTAGGATACTGACAAGAACGGTAGCTCCTCTTCAGTCCAATACACAGTACTAGCTGGGAACAGACGCGAGTGCTATTTGCACTGTGTATGGCAATAGGAGCACAATAGTGACTCTTCTTATCAGAAAACAACTCTTACTCATAGGACAAGAAACTGCATGGGATTCAACTCCATTTCTGACTGGGAAACAAACACTAGCTCGCCTTACAGGAAAGACTCTCTGATTTTGAGAAAAGAGCACTCTTCTACTCTACTGTGTTTCCTATGGGGTCCAAATAGTGAGCTTGCTCAGAACAAAAGAACTGTGCTTCCTGCACACAGGGGTCATTTCTAGTTCAACTCTGCTTAGGAAACTGACAAGAACAGTAGCTCCACTTCAGTCCAATACACTGTAATTGCTGGGAACAGACGCGAGTGCAATTTTCACTGTGTATAGAAATGGGAGCGCAATAGTGACTTTCCTTACCAGAAAACAAATCTTGGTCGGAGGACCAAAAACTGCATGTGATTCAACTCCATTTAGGACTGGGAAACAAATGCTACCTCGCCTTACAAGAAACACACTCTGCTTTTGAGAAAGAGCACTCTTCTACTCTAGTGTGTTTCCTATTGGGCTAGAACAGTGAATTTGCTCAGAACAAAAGAACTGTGCTTCCTACACACACGGGCCATATCTAGTTCAACTCTGCTTAGGAAACTGACAAGAACAGTAGCTTCTCTTCAGTCCAATACACTGTACTTGCTGGGAACAGATGCGAGGGCTTTTTGCACTGTGTGGAAATGGGAGCGCAATAGTGACTTTCCTTACCAGAAAACAACTCTTGCTCGTAGGACCAGAAACTGCATGTGATTCAGCTCCATTTAGGACGGGAAAAAAATGCTAGCTCGCCTTACAAGAAACACACTCTGCTTTTGAGAAAAGAGCACTCTTCTACTCTACTGTGTTTCCTATGGGGTCCGAACAGTGAGCTTGCTCAGAACAAAAGAACTGTGCTTCCTACACACACGGACCATATGTAGTTCAACTCTGCTTAGGAAACTGACAAGAACAGTAGCTCCTATTCAGTCCAATACACTGTACTTGCTGGGAACAGACGCGAGTGCTATTTGCACTGTGTATGGCAATAGGAGCACAATAGTGACTCTTCTTATCAGAAAACAACTCTTGCTCATAAGACCAGAAACTGCATGGGATTCAACTCCATTTCTGACTGGGAAACAAACACTAGCTCGCGTTACAAGAAAGACACTCTGATCTTGAGAAAAGAGCACTCTTCTACTCTACTGTGTTTCCTATGGGGTCAGAATAGTGAGCTTGCTCAGGACAAAAGAACTGTGCTTCCTACACACACAGGCCATATCTAGTTCATCTCTGTTTAGGAAACTGACAAGAACAGTAGCTCTGCTTCAGTCCAATACACTGTACTTGCTGGGAACAGACGCGAGTGCTATTTGCACTGTGTATGGAAATGGGAGCGCAATAGTGACTTTCCTTACCAGAAAACACCTCTTGCTCGTAGGACCAGAAACTGCATGTGATTCAACTCCATTTAGGACTGGGAAACTAATGCTAGCTCGCCTAACAAGAAACACACTCTGCTTTTGAGAAAAGAGCACTCTTCTACTCTACTGTGTTTCCTATGGGGTCCGAACATTGAGCATGCTCAGAACAAAAGAACTGTGCTTCCTACACACTCGGGCCACATAGTTCAACTCTGCTTAGGAAACTGACAAGAACGGTAGCTCCTCTGCAGTCCAATACACTGTACTAGCTGGGAACAGACGCGAGTTCTATTTGCACTGTGTATGGCAATAGGAGCACAATAGTGACTCTTCTTATCAGAAAACAACTCTTACTCATAGTACAAGAAACTGCATGGGATTCAACTCCATTTCTGACTGGGAAACAAACACTAGCTCGCCTTACAAGAAAGACTCTCTGATTTTGAGAAAAGAGCACTCTTCTACTCTACTGTGTTTCCTAGGGGGTCTGAACAGTGAGCTTGCTCAGAACAAAAGAACTGTGCTTCCTACACACACGGGCCATATCTAGTTCATCTCTGCTTAGGAAATTGACAACAACAGTAGCTCTGCTTCAGTCCAATACACTGTACTTGCTGGGAACAGATGCGAGTGCTATTTGCACTGTGTATGGCAATGGGAGCGCAATAGTGACTTTATTACCAGAAAACAACTCTTGCTCGTAGGACATAAAACTGCATGTGATTCAACTCCAATTAGGACTGGGAAACAAACGGTAGCTCGCCTTACAAGAAACACACTCTGCTTTTGAGAAAAGAGCACTCTTCTACTCTACTGTGTTTCCTATAGGGCCAGAAGAGTAAGCTTGCTCAGAACAAAAGAACTGTGCTTCCTACAAATACTGCCATATCTAGTTCAATTCTGCTTAGGAAACTGAAAAGAACAGTAGCTCCTGTTCAGTCCAATACACTGTACAAGCTGGAAACAGACGCCAGTGCTATTTGCCCTGTGTATGACAATGGGAGTGCAATAGTGACTGTTCTTACCAGAAAACAACTCTTGCTCATAGGACAAGAATCTGCATGTGATTCAACTCCATTTAGGACTGGGAAACAAACGCTAGCTCGCCTAACAAGAAACACACTCTGCTTTTGAGAAAAGAGCACTCTTCTACTCGACTGTGTATCCTATGGGATCCGAACAGTGAGCTTGCTCAGAACAAAAGAACTGGGCTTCCTACACACACGGGCCATATCTAGTTCAACTCTGCTTAGGAAACTGACAACAACAGTAGCTCTGCTTCAATCTAATACACTGTACTTGCTGGGAACAGATGCGAGTGCTGTTTACACTGTGTATGGCAATGGGAGCGCAACAGTGACTTTATTACCAGAAAACATCTCTTGCTTGTAGGACCAAAAACTGCATGTGATTCAACTACATTTAGGACTGGGAAACAAACGCTAGCTCGCCTTACAAGAAACACACTCTGCTTTTGAGAAAAGAGCACTCTTCTACTCGACTGTGTATCCTATGGGATCCGAACATTGAGCTTTCTCAGAACAAAAGAACTGTGCTTCCTACACACACGGGCCATATCTAGTTCAACTCTGCTTAGGATACTGACAAGAACGGTAGCTCCTCTTCAGTCCAATACACTGTACTAGCTGGGAACAGACGCGAGTGCTATTTGCACTGTGTATGGCAATAGGAGCACAATAGTGACTCTTCTTATCAGAAAACAACTCTTACTCATAGGACAAGAAACTGCATGGGATTCAACTCCATTTCTGACTGGGAAACAAACACTAGCTCGCCTTACAGGAAAGACTCTCTGATTTTGAGAAAAGAGCACTCTTCTACTCTACTGTGTTTCCTATGGGGTCCAAATAGTGAGCTTGCTCAGAACAAAAGAACTGTGCTTCCTGCACACAGGGGTCATTTCTAGTTCAACTCTGCTTAGGAAACTGACAAGAACAGTAGCTCCACTTCAGTCCAATACACTGTAATTGCTGGGAACAGACGCGAGTGCAATTTTCACTGTGTATAGAAATGGGAGCGCAATAGTGACTTTCCTTACCAGAAAACAAATCTTGGTCGGAGGACCAAAAACTGCATGTGATTCAACTCCATTTAGGACTGGGAAACAAATGCTACCTCGCCTTACAAGAAACACACTCTGCTTTTGAGAAAAGAGCACTCTTCTACTCTAGTGTGTTTCCTATTGGGCTAGAACAGTGAATTTGCTCAGAACAAAAGAACTGTGCTTCCTACACACACGGGCCATATCTAGTTCAACTATGCTTAGGAAACTGACAAGAACAGTAGCTTCTCTTCAGTCCAATACACTGTACTTGCTGGGAACAGATGCGAGGGCTTTTTGCACTGTGTGGAAATGGGAGCGCAATAGTGACTTTCCTTACCAGAAAACAACTCTTGCTCGTAGGACCAGAAACTGCATGTGATTCAGCTCCATTTAGGACGGGAAAAAAATGCTAGCTCGCCTTACAAGAAACACACTCTGCTTTTGAGAAAAGAGCACTCTTCTACTCTACTGTGTTTCCTATGGGGTCCGAACAGTGAGCTTGCTCAGAACAAAAGAACTGTGCTTCCTACACACACGGACCATATGTAGTTCAACTCTGCTTAGGAAACTGACAAGAACAGTAGCTCCTATTTAGTCCAATACACTGTACTTGCTGGGAACAGACGCCAGTGCTATTTGCACTGTGTATGGCAATAGGAGCACAATAGTGACTCTTCTTATCAGAAAACAACTCTTGCTCATAAGACCAGAAACTGCATGGGATTCAACTCCATTTCTGACTGGGAAACAAACACTAGCTCGCGTTACAAGAAAGACACTCTGATCTTGAGAAAAGAGCACTCTTCTACTCTACTGTGTTTCCTATGGGGTCAGAATAGTGAGCTTGCTCAGGACAAAAGAACTGTGCTTCCTACACACACAGGCCATATCTAGTTCATCTCTGTTTAGGAAACTGACAAGAACAGTAGCTCCGCTTCAGTCCAATACACTGTACTTGCTGGGAACAGACGCGAGTGCTATTTGCACTGTGTATGGAAATGGGAGCGCAATAGTGACTTTCCTTACCAGAAAACACCTCTTGCTCGTAGGACCAGAAACTGCATGTGATTCAACTCCATTTAGGA
Source organism: Peromyscus eremicus (assembly GCF_949786415.1). Classification (NCBI taxonomy): domain Eukaryota; kingdom Metazoa; phylum Chordata; class Mammalia; order Rodentia; family Cricetidae; genus Peromyscus; species Peromyscus eremicus. Next base: position 109,599 of record NW_026734758.1, read on the forward strand.
CTGGGAAACTAATGCTAGCTCGCCTAACAAGAAACACTCTCTGCTTTTGAGAAAAGAGCACTCTTCTACTCTACTGTGTTTCCTATGGGGTCCGAACATTGAGCATGCTCAGAACAAAAGAACTGTGCTTCCTACACACTCGGGCCACATAGTTCAACTCTGCTTAGGAAACTGACAAGAACGGTAGCTCCTCTGCAGTCTAATACACTGTACTAGCTGGGAACAGACGCGAGTTCTATTTGCACTGTGTATGGCAATAGGAGCACAATAGTGACTCTTCTTATCAGAAAACAACTCTTACTCATAGTACAAGAAACTGCATGGGATTCAACTCCATTTCTGACTGGGAAACAAACACTAGCTCGCCTTACAAGAAAGACTCTCTGATTTTGAGAAAAGAGCACTCTTCTACTCTACTGTGTTTCCTAGGGGGTCTGAACAGTGAGCTTGCTCAGAACAAAAGAACTGTGCTTCCTACACACACGGGCCATATCTAGTTCATCTCTGCTTAGGAAATTGACAACAAGAGTAGCTCTGCTTCAGTCCAATACACTGTACTTGCTGGGAACAGATGCGAGTGCTATTTGCACTGTGTATGGCAATGGGAGCGCAATAGTGACTTTATTACCAGAAAACAACTCTTGCTCGTAGGACATAAAACTGCATGTGATTCAACTCCAATTAGGACTGGGAAACAAACGGTAGCTCGCCTTACAAGAAACACACTCTGCTTTTGAGAAAAGAGCACTCTTCTACTCTACTGTGTTTCCTATAGGGCCAGAAGAGTAAGCTTGCTCAGAACAAAAGAACTGTGCTTCCTACAAATACTGCCATATCTAGTTCAATTCTGCTTAGGAAACTGAAAAGAACAGTAGCTCCTGTTCAGTCCAATACACTGTACAAGCTGGAAACAGACGCCAGTGCTATTTGCCCTGTGTATGACAATGGGAGTGCAATAGTGACTGTTCTTACCAGAAAACAACTCTTGCTCATAGGACAAGAATCTGCATGTGATTCAACTCCATTTAGGACTGGGAAACAAACGCTAGCTCGCCTAACAAGAAACACACTCTGCTTTTGAGAAAAGAGCACTCTTCTACTCGACTGTGTATCCTATGGGATCCGAACAGTGAGCTTGCTCAGAACAAAAGAACTGGGCTTCCTACACACACGGGCCATATCTAGTTCAACTCTGCTTAGGAAACTGACAACAACAGTAGCTCTGCTTCAATCTAATACACTGTACTTGCTGGGAACAGATGCGAGTGCTGTTTACACTGTGTATGGCAATGGGAGCGCAACAGTGACTTTATTACCAGAAAACATCTCTTGCTTGTAGGACCAAAAACTGCATGTGATTCAACTACATTTAGGACTGGGAAACTAATGCTAGCTCGCCTAACAAGAAACACACTCTGCTTTTGAGAAAAGAGCACTCTTCTACTCGACTGTGTTTCCTATGGGGTCCGAATATTGAGCATGCTCAGAACAAAAGAACTGTGCTTCCTACACACACGGGCCACATAGTTCAACTCTGCTTAGGAAACTGACAAGCACGGTAGCTCCTCTGCAGTCCAATACACTGTACTAGCTGGGAAAGACGGGAGTTCTACTTGCACTGTGTATGGCAATAGGAGCACAATAGTGACTCTTCTTATCAGAAAACAACTCTTAATCATAGTACAAGAAACTGCATGGGATTCAACTCCATTTCTGACTGGGAAACAAACACTAGCTCGCCTTACAAGAAAGACTCTCTGATTTTGAGAAAAGAGCACTCTTCTACTCTACTGTGTTTCCTAGGGGGTCTGAACAGTGAGCTTGCTCAGAACAAAAGAACTGTGCTTCCTACACACACGGGCCATATCTAGTTCATCTCTGCTTAGGAAATTGACAACAACAGTAGCTCTGCTTCAGTCCAATACACTGTACTTGCTGGGAACAGATGCGAGTGCTATTTGCACTGTGTATGGCAATGGGAGCGCAATAGTGACTTTATTACCAGAAAACAACTCTTGCTCGTAGGACATAAAACTGCATGTGATTCAACTCCAATTAGGACTGGGAAACAAACGGTAGCTCGCCTTACAAGAAACACACTCTGCTTTTGAGAAAAGAGCACTCTTCTACTCTACTGTGTTTCCTATAGGGCCAGAAGAGTAAGCTTGCTCAGAACAAAAGAACTGTGCTTCCTACAAATACTGCCATATCTAGTTCAATTCTGCTTAGGAAACTGAAAAGAACAGTAGCTCCTGTTCAGTCCAATACACTGTACAAGCTGGAAACAGACGCCAGTGCTATTTGCCCTGTGTATGACAATGGGAGTGCAATAGTGACTGTTCTTACCAGAAAACAACTCTTGCTCATAGGACAAGAATCTGCATGTGATTCAACTCCATTTAGGACTAGGAAACAAACGCTAGCTCGCCTAACAAGAAACACACTCTGCTTTTGAGAAAAGAGCACTCTTCTACTCGACTGTGTATCCTATGGGATCCGAACAGTGAGCTTGCTCAGAACAAAAGAACTGGGCTTCCTACACACACGGGCCATATCTAGTTCAACTCTGCTTAGGAAACTGACAACAACAGTAGCTCTGCTTCAATCTAATACACTGTACTTGCTGGGAACAGATGCGAGTGCTGTTTACACTGTGTATGGCAATGGGAGCGCAACAGTGACTTTATTACCAGAAAACATCTCTTGCTTGTAGGACCAAAAACTGCATGTGATTCAACTACATTTAGGACTGGGAAACAAACGCTAGCTCGCCTTACAAGAAACACACTCTGCTTTTGAGAAAAGAGCACTCTTCTACTCGACTGTGTATCCTATGGGATCCGAACATTGAGCTTTCTCAGAACAAAAGAACTGTGCTTCCTACACACACGGGCCATATCTAGTTCAACTCTGCTTAGGATACTGACAAGAACGGTAGCTCCTCTTCAGTCCAATACACTGTACTAGCTGGGAACAGACGCGAGTGCTATTTGCACTGTGTATGGCAATAGGAGCACAATAGTGACTCTTCTTATCAGAAAACAACTCTTACTCATAGGACAAGAAACTGCATGGGATTCAACTCCATTTCTGACTGGGAAACAAACACTAGCTCGCCTTACAGGAAAGACTCTCTGATTTTGAGAAAAGAGCACTCTTCTACTCTACTGTGTTTCCTATGGGGTCCAAATAGTGAGCTTGCTCAGAACAAAAGAACTGTGCTTCCTGCACACAGGGGTCATTTCTAGTTCAACTCTGCTTAGGAAACTGACAAGAACAGTAGCTCCACTTCAGTCCAATACACTGTAATTGCTGGGAACAGACGCGAGTGCAATTTTCACTGTGTATAGAAATGGGAGCGCAATAGTGACTTTCCTTACCAGAAAACAAATCTTGGTCGGAGGACCAAAAACTGCATGTGATTCAACTCCATTTAGGACTGGGAAACAAATGCTACCTCGCCTTACAAGAAACACACTCTGCTTTTGAGAAAAGAGCACTCTTCTACTCTAGTGTGTTTCCTATTGGGCTAGAACAGTGAATTTGCTCAGAACAAAAGAACTGTGCTTCCTACACACACGGGCCATATCTAGTTCAACTATGCTTAGGAAACTGACAAGAACAGTAGCTTCTCTTCAGTCCAATACACTGTACTTGCTGGGAACAGATGCGAGGGCTTTTTGCACTGTGTGGAAATGGGAGCACAATAGTGACTTTCCTTACCAGAAAACAACTCTTGCTCGTAGGACCAGAAACTGCATGTGATTCAGCTCCATTTAGGACGGGAAAAAAATGCTAGCTCGCCTTACAAGAAACACACTCTGCTTTTGAGAAAAGAGCACTCTTCTACTCTACTGTGTTTCCTATGGGGTCCGAACAGTGAGCTTGCTCAGAACAAAAGAACTGTGCTTCCTACACACACGGACCATATGTAGTTCAACTCTGCTTAGGAAACTGACAAGAACAGTAGCTCCTATTCAGTCCAATACACTGTACTTGCTGGGAACAGACGCCAGTGCTATTTGCACTGTGTATGGCAATAGGAGCACAATAGTGACTCTTCTTATCAGAAAACAACTCTTGCTCATAAGACCAGAAACTGCATGGGATTCAACTCCATTTCTGACTGGGAAACAAACACTAGCTCGCGTTACAAGAAAGACACTCTGATCTTGAGAAAAGAGCACTCTTCTACTCTACTGTGTTTCCTATGGGGTCAGAATAGTGAGCTTGCTCAGGACAAAAGAACTGTGCTTCCTACACACACAGGCCATATCTAGTTCATCTCTGTTTAGGAAACTGACAAGAACAGTAGCTCCGCTTCAGTCCAATACACTGTACTTGCTGGGAACAGACGCGAGTGCTATTTGCACTGTGTATGGAAATGGGAGCGCAATAGTGACTTTCCTTACCAGAAAACACCTCTTGCTCGTAGGACCAGAAACTGCATGTGATTCAACTCCATTTAGGACTGGGAAACTAATGCTAGCTCGCCTAACAAGAAACACACTCTGCTTTTGAGAAAAGAGCACTCTTCTACTCTACTGTGTTTCCTATGGGGTCCGAACATTGAGCATGCTCAGAACAAAAGAACTGTGCTTCCTACACACTCGGGCCACATAGTTCAACTCTGCTTAAAAAACTGACAAGAACGGTAGCTCCTCTGCAGTCCAATACACTGTACTAGCTGGGAACAGACGCGAGTTCTATTTGCACTGTGTATGGCAATAGGAGCACAATAGTGACTCTTCTTATCAGAAAACAACTCTTACTCATAGTACAAGAAACTGCATGGGATTCAACTCCATTTCTGACTGGGAAACAAACACTAGCTCGCCTTACAAGAAAGACTCTCTGATTTTGAGAAAAGAGCACTCTTCTACTCTACTGTGTTTCCTAGGGGGTCTGAACAGTGAGCTTGCTCAGAACAAAAGAACTGTGCTTCCTACACACACGGGCCATATCTAGTTCATCTCTGCTTAGGAAATTGACAACAAGAGTAGCTCTGCTTCAGTCCAATACACTGTACTTGCTGGGAACAGATGCGAGTGCTATTTGCACTGTGTATGGCAATGGGAGCGCAATAGTGACTTTATTACCAGAAAACAACTCTTGCTCGTAGGACATAAAACTGCATGTGATTCAACTCCAATTAGGACTGGGAAACAAACGGTAGCTCGCCTTACAAGAAACACACTCTGCTTTTGAGAAAAGAGCACTCTTCTACTCTACTGTGTTTCCTATAGGACCAGAAGAGTAAGCTTGCTCAGAACAAAAGAACTGTGCTTCCTACAAATACTGCCATATCTAGTTCAATTCTGCTTAGGAAACTGAAAAGAACAGTAGCTCCTGTTCAGTCCAATACACTGTACAAGCTGGAAACAGACGCCAGTGCTATTTGCCCTGTGTATGACAATGGGAGTGCAATAGTGTCTGTTCTTACCAGAAAACAACTCTTGCTCATAGGACAAGAATCTGCATGTGATTCAACTCCATTTAGGACTGGGAAACAAACGCTAGCTCGCCTAACAAGAAACACACTCTGCTTTTGAGAAAAGAGCACTCTTCTACTCGACTGTGTATCCTATGGGATCCGAACAGTGAGCTTGCTCAGAACAAAAGAACTGGGCTTCCTACACACACGGGCCATATCTAGTTCAACTCTGCTTAGGAAACTGAAAAGAACAGTAGCTCTGCTTCAATCTAATACACTGTACTTGCTGGGAACAGATGCGAGTGCTGTTTACACTGTGTATGGCAATGGGAGCACAACAGTGACTTTATTACCAGAAAACATCTCTTGCTTGTAGGACCAAAAACTGCATGTGATTCAACTACATTTAGGACTGGGAAACAAACGCTAGCTCGCCTTACAAGAAACACACTCTGCTTGTGAGAAAAGAGCACTCTTCTACTCGACTGTGTATCCTATGGGATCCGAACATTGAGCTTTCTCAGAACAAAAGAACTGTGCTTTCTACACACACGGGCCATATCTAGTTCAACTCTACTTAGGAAACTGACAAGAACGGTAGCTCCTCTTCAGTCCAATACACTGTACTAGCTGGGAACAGACGCGAGTGCTATTTGCACTGTGTTTGGCAATAGGAGCACAAGAGTGACTCTTCTTATCAGAAAACAACTCTTACTCATAGGACAAGAAACTGCATGGGATTCAACTCCATTTCTGACTGGGAAACAAACACTAGCTCGCCTTACAAGAAAGACACTCTGATTTTGAGAAAAGAGCACTCTTCTACTCTACTGTGTTTCCTATGGGGTCCGAATAGTGAGCTTGATCAGAACAAAAGAACTGTGCTTCCTACACACAGGGGCCATATCTAGTTCAACTCTGCTTAGGAAACTGACAAGAGCAGTAGCTACGCTTCAGTCCAATACACTGTACTTGCTGGGAACTGACGCGAGTGCTATTTGCACTGTGTATGGAAATGGGAGCGCAATAGTGACTTTCCTTACCAGAAAACAACTCTTGCTCATAGGACCAGAAACTGCATGGGATTCAACTCCATTTCTGACTGGGAAACAAACACTAGCTCGCCTTACAAGAAACACACTCTGATTTTGAGAAAAGAGCACTCTTCTACTCTACTGTGTTTCCTATGGGGTCCGAACAGTGAGCTTGCTCAGAACAAAAGAACTGTGCTTCCTACACACAGGGGCCATACCTAGTTCAACTCTGCTTAGGAAACTGACAAAAACAGTAGCTCGGCTTCAGTCCAATACACTGTACTTGCTGGGAACAGACGCGAGTGCTATTTGCACTGTGTATGTAAATGGGAGCAAAATAGTGACTTTCCTTACCAGAAAACAACTCTTGGTCGTAGGACAAAAAACGGCATGTGATTCAACTCCATTTAGGACTGGGAAACAAACGCTAGCTCGCCTTACAAGAAACACACTCTGCTTTTGAGAAAAGAGCAGTCTTCTACTCTACTGTGTTTCCTATGGTGTCCGAACATTGTGCTTGCTCAGAACAAAAGAACTGTGCTTCCTACACACACGGGCCATATCTAGTTCAACTCTGCTTAGGAAACTGACAAGAACAGTAGCTTCTCTTCAGTCCAATACACTGTACTTGCTGGGAACAGATGCGAGGGCTATTTGCACTGTGTATGGCAATGGGAGCGCAATAGTGACTTTCCTTACCAGAAAACAACTCTTGCTCGTAGGACCAGAAACTGCATGTGATTCATCTCCATTTAGGACGGGAAAAAAAATGCTAGCTCGCCTTACAAGAAACACACTCTGCTTTTGAGAAAAGAGCACTCTTCTACTCTACTGTGTTTCCTATGGGGTCCGAACAGTGAGCTTGCTCAGAACAAAAGAACTGTGCTTCCTACACACACGGACCATATGTAGTTCAACTCTGCTTAGGAAACTGACAAGAACAGTAGCTCCTATTCAGTCCAATACACTGTACTTGCTGGAAACAGACGCCAGTGCTATTTGCACTGTGTATGGCAATAGGAGCACAATAGTGTCTCTTCTTATCAGAAAACACCTCTTGCTCATAGGACCAGAAACTGCATGGGATTCAACTCCATTTCTGACTGGGAAACAAACACTAGCTCGCCTTACAAGAAAGACACTCTGATTTTGAGAAAAGAGCACTCTTCTACTCTACTGTGTTTCCTATGGGGTCCGAACAGTGAGCTTGCTCAGAACAAAAGAACTGTGCTTCCTACACACAGGGGCCATATCTAGTTCAACTCTGCTTAGGAAACTGACAAGAACAGTAGCTCGGCTTCAGTCCAATACACTGTACTTGCTGGGAACAGATGCGAGAGCTATTTGCACTGTGTATGTAAATGGGAGCACAATAGTGACTTTCCTTACCAGAAAACAACTCTTGGTCGTAGGACAAAAAACTGCATGTGATTCAACTCCATTTAGGACTGGGAAACAAATGCTAGCTCGCCTTACAAAAAACACACTCTGCTTTTGAGAAAAGAGCACTCTTCTACTCTACTGTGTTTTCTAGGGGGTCTGAAGAGTGAGCTTGCTCAGAACAAAAGAACTGTGCTTCCTACACACACGGGCCATATCTAGTTCATCTCTGCTTAGGAAACTGACAAGAACAGTAGCTCCACTTCAGTCCAACACACTGTACTTGCTGGGAATAGACGAGAGTGCTATTTGCACTGTGTATGGCAATGGGAGCACAATAGTGACTTTCCTTACCAGAAAACAACTCTTGCTCATAGGACCAGAACCTGCATGGGATTCAACTCCATTTCTGCCTGGGAAACAAACACTAGCTCACCTTACAAGAAACACACTCTGCTTTTGAGAAAAGAGCACTCTTCTACTCTACTGTGTTTCCTATGGGGTCCGAACAGTGAGCTTGCTCAGAACAAAAGAACTGTGCTTCTTACACACGGGCCATATCTAGTTGAACTCTGCTTAGGAAACTGACAAGAACAGTAGCTCCGCTTCAGTCCAATACACTGTACTTGCTGGGAACAGATGCGAGTGCTATTTGCACTGTGTATGGCAATGGGAGCGCAATAGTGACTTTATTACCAGAAAACAACTCTTGCTCGTAGTACCAAAAACTGGATGTGATTCAACTCCATTTAGGACTGGGAAACAAAAGCTAGCTCGCCTTACAAGAAACACACTCTGCTTTTGAGAATAGAGCACTCTTCTACTCTACTGTGTTTCCTATTGGGCCAAAACAGTGAATTTGCTCAGAACAAAAGAACTGTGCTTCCTATACACGTGGGCAATATCTAGTTCAACTCTCCTTAGGAAACTGACAAGAACAGTAGCTCCGCTTCAGTCCAATACACTGTACTTGCTGGGAGCAGACGCGAGTGCTATTTGCACTGAGTATGGAAATGGGAGCGCAATAGTGACTTTCCTTACCAGAAAACAACTCTTGCTCGTAGGACCAAAAACTGCATGTGATTCAACTCCGTTTAGGACTGGGAAACAAATGCTAGCTCGCCTTACAAGAAACAAACTCTGCTTTTGAGAAAAGAGCACTCTTCTACTCTACTGTGTTTCCTATAGGGCCAGAACAGTGAGCTTGCTCAGATCAAAAGAACTGTGCTTCATACAAATACTGCCATATATAGTTCAATTCTGCTTAGGAAACTGAAAATAACAGTAGCTCCTGTTCAGTCCAATACACTGTACAAGCTGGAAACAGACGCCAGTGCTATTTGCCCTGTGTATGACAATGGGAGTGCAATAGTGACTGTTCTTACCAGAAAACAACTCTTGCTCATAGGACAAGAATCTGCATGTGATTCAACTCCATTTAGGACTGGGAAACAAACGCTAGCTCGCCTAACAAGAAACACACTCTGCTTTTGAGAAAAGAGCACTCTTCTACTCGACTGTGTATCCTATGGGATCCGAACAGTGAGCTTGCTCAGAACAAAAGAACTGGGCTTCCTACACACACGGGCCATATCTAGTTCAACTCTGCTTAGGAAACTGACAAGAACAGTAGCTCTGCTTCAATCTAATACACTGTACTTGCTGGGAACAGATGCGAGTGCTGTTTACACTGTGTATGGCAATGGGAGCGCAACAGTGACTTTATTACCAGAAAACATCTCTTGCTTGTAGGACCAAAAACTGCATGTGATTCAACTACATTTAGGACTGGGAAACAAACGCTAGCTCGCCTTACAAGAAACACACTCTGCTTTTGAGAAAAGAGCACTTTTCTACTCGACTGTGTATCCTATGGGATCCGAACATTGAGCTTTCTCAGAACAAAAGAACTGTGCTTCCTACACACACGGGCCATATCTAGTTCAACTGTGCTTAGGAAACTGACAAGAACGGTAGCTCCTCTTCAGTCCAATACACTGTACTAGCTGGGAACAGACGCGAGTGCTATTTGCACTGTGTATGGCAATAGGAGCACAATAGTGACTCTTCTTATCAGAAAACAACTCTTACTCATAGGACAAGAAACTGCATGGGATTCAACTCCATTTCTGACTGGGAAACAAACACTAGCTCGCCTTACAGGAAAGACTCTCTGATTTTGAGAAAAGAGCACTCTTCTACTCTACTGTGTTTCCTATGGGGTCCAAATAGTGAGCTTGCTCAGAACAAAAGAACTGTGCTTCCTGCACACAGGGGTCATTTCTAGTTCAACTCTGTTTAGGAAACTGACAAGAACAGTAGCTCCACTTCAGTCCAATACACTGTACTTGCTGGGAACAGACGCGAGTGCAATTTTCACTGTGTATAGAAATGGGAGCGCAATAGTGACTTTCCTTACCAGAAAACAAATCTTGGTCGGAGGACCAAAAACTGCATGTGATTCAACTCCATTTAGGACTGGGAAACAAATGCTAGCTCGCCTTACAAGAAACACACTCTGCTTTTGAGAAAAGAGCACTCTTCTACTCTAGTGTGTTTCCTATTGGGCTAGAACAGTGAATTTGCTCAGAACAAAAGAACTGTGCTTCCTACACACACGGGCCATATCTAGTTCAACTCTGCTTAGGAAACTGACAAGAACAGTAGCTTCTCTTCAGTCCAATACACTGTACTTGCTGGGAACAGATGCGAGGGCTATTTGCACTGTGTATGGCAATGGGAGCGCAATAGTGACTTTCCTTACCAGAAAACAACTCTTGCTCGTAGGACCAGAAACTGCATGTGATTCAGCTCCATTTAGGACGGGAAAAAAATGCTAGCTCGCCTTACAAGAAACACACTCTGCTTTTGAGAAAAGAGCACTCTTCTACTCTACTGTGTTTCCTATGGGGTCCGAACAGTGAGCTTGCTCAGAACAAAAGAACTGTGCTTCCTACAGACTCGGACCATATGTAGTTCAACTCTGCTTAGGAAACTGACAAGAACAGTAGCTCCTATTCAGTCCAATTCACTGTACTTGCTGGGAACAGACGCCAGTGCTATTTGCACTGTGTATGGCAATAGGAGCACAATAGTGTCTCTTCTTATCAGAAAACAACTCTTGCTCATAGGACCAGAAACTACATGGGATTCAACTCCATTTCTGACTGGGATACAAACACTAGCTCGCCTTACAAGAAAGACACTCTGATTTTGAGAAAAGAGCACTCTTCTACTCTACTGTGTTTCCTATTGGGTCCGAATAGTGAGCTTGATCAGAACAAAAGAACTGTGCTTCCTACACACAGGGGCCATATCTACTTCAACTCTGCTTAGGAAACTGACAAGAACAGTAGCTACGCTTCAGTCCAATACACTGTACTTGCTGGGAACTGACGCGAGTGCTAATTGCACTGTGTATGGAAATGGGAGCGCAATAGTGACTTTCCTTACCAGAAAACAACTCTTGCTCGTAGGACCAAAAACTGCATGGGATTCAACTCCATTTCTGACTGGGAAACAAACACTAGCTCGCCTTACAAGAAACACACTCTGATTTTGAGAAAAGAGCACTCTTCTACTCTACTGTGTTTCCTATGGGGTCCGAACAGTGAGCTTGCTCAGAACAAAAGAACTGTGCTTCTTACACAGGGGCCATATCTAGTTCAACTCTGCTTAGGAAACTGACAAGAACAGTAGCTCGGCTTCAGTCCAATACACTGTACTTGCTGGGAACAGACGCGAGTGCTATTTGCACTGTGTATGTAAATGGGAGCACAATAGTGACTTTCCTTACCAGAAAACAACTCTTGGTCGTAGGACAAAAAACGGCATGTGATTCAACTCCATTTAGGACTCGGAAACAAACGCTAGCTCGCCTTACAAGAAACACACTCTGCTTTTGAGAAAAGAGCACTCTTCTACTCTACTGTGTTTCCTATGGGGTCTGAACAGTGAGCTTGCTCAGAACAAAAGAACTGTGCTTCCTACACACACGGACCATATGTAGTTCAACTCTGCTTAGGAAACTGACAAGAACAGTAGCTCCTATTCAGTCCAATACACTGTACTTGCTGGAAACAGACGCCAGTGCTATTTGCACTGTGTATGGCAATAGGAGCACAATAGTGTCTCTTCTTATCAGAAAACACCTCTTGCTCATAGGACCAGAAACTGCATGGGATTCAACTCCATTTCTGACTGGGAAACAAACACTAGCTCGCCTTACAAGAAAGACACTCTGATTTTGAGAAAAGAGCACTCTTCTACTCTACTGTGTTTCCTATGGGGTCCGAACAGTGAGCTTGCTCAGAACAAAAGAACTGTGCTTCCTACACACAGGGGCCATATCTAGTTCAACTCTGCTTAGGAAACTGACAAGAACAGTAGCTCGGCTTCAGTCCAATACACTGTACTTGCTGGGAACAGATGCGAGAGCTATTTGCACTGTGTATGTAAATGGGAGCACAATAGTGACTTTCCTTACCAGAAAACAACTCTTGGTCGTAGGACAAAAAACTGCATGTGATTCAACTCCATTTAGGACTGGGAAACAAATGCTAGCTCGCCTTACAAAAAACACACTCTGCTTTTGAGAAAAGAGCACTCTTCTACTCTACTGTGTTTTCTAGGGGGTCTGAAGAGTGAGCTTGCTCAGAACAAAAGAACTGTGCTTCCTACACACACGGGCCATATCTAGTTCATCTCTGCTTAGGAAACTGACAAGAACAGTAGCTCCACTTCAGTCCAACACACTGTACTTGCTGGGAATAGACGAGAGTGCTATTTGCACTGTGTATGGCAATGGGAGCACAATAGTGACTTTCCTTACCAGAAAACAACTCTTGCTCATAGGACCAGAACCTGCATGGGATTCAACTCCATTTCTGCCTGGGAAACAAACACTAGCTCACCTTACAAGAAACACACTCTGCTTTTGAGAAAAGAGCACTCTTCTACTCTACTGTGTTTCCTATGGGGTCCGAACAGTGAGCTTGCTCAGAACAAAAGAACTGTGCTTCTTACACACGGGCCATATCTAGTTCAACTCTGCTTAGGAAACTGACAAGAACAGTAGCTCCGCTTCAGTCCAATACACTGTACTTGCTGGGAACAGATGCGAGTGCTATTTGCACTGTGTATGGCAATGGGAGCGCAATAGTGACTTTATTACCAGAAAACAACTCTTGCTCGTAGTACCAAAAACTGGATGTGATTCAACTCCATTTAGGACTGGGAAACAAAAGCTAGCTCGCCTTACAAGAAACACACTCTGCTTTTGAGAATAGAGCACTCTTCTACTCTACTGTGTTTCCTATTGGGCCAAAACAGTGAATTTGCTCAGAACAAAAGAACTGTGCTTCCTATACACGTGGGCAATATCTAGTTCAACTCTCCTTAGGAAACTGACAAGAACAGTAGCTCCGCTTCAGTCCAATACACTGTACTTGCTGGGAGCAGACGCGAGTGCTATTTGCACTGAGTATGGAAATGGGAGCGCAATAGTGACTTTCCTTACCAGAAAACAACTCTTGCTCGTAGGACCAAAAACTGCATGTGATTCAACTCCGTTTAGGACTGGGAAACAAATGCTAGCTCGCCTTACAAGAAACAAACTCTGCTTTTGAGAAAAGAGCACTCTTCTACTCTACTGTGTTTCCTATAGGGCCAGAACAGTGAGCTTGCTCAGATCAAAAGAACTGTGCTTCATACAAATACTGCCATATATAGTTCAATTCTGCTTAGGAAACTGAAAATAACAGTAGCTCCTGTTCAGTCCAATACACTGTACAAGCTGGAAACAGACGCCAGTGCTATTTGCCCTGTGTATGACAATGGGAGTGCAATAGTGACTGTTCTTACCAGAAAACAACTCTTGCTCATAGGACAAGAATCTGCATGTGATTCAACTCCATTTAGGACTGGGAAACAAACGCTAGCTCGCCTAACAAGAAACACACTCTGCTTTTGAGAAAAGAGCACTCTTCTACTCGACTGTGTATCCTATGGGATCCGAACAGTGAGCTTGCTCAGAACAAAAGAACTGGGCTTCCTACACACACGGGCCATATCTAGTTCAACTCTGCTTAGGAAACTGACAAGAACAGTAGCTCTGCTTCAATCTAATACACTGTACTTGCTGGGAACAGATGCGAGTGCTGTTTACACTGTGTATGGCAATGGGAGCGCAACAGTGACTTTATTACCAGAAAACATCTCTTGCTTGTAGGACCAAAAACTGCATGTGATTCAACTACATTTAGGACTGGGAAACAAACGCTAGCTCGCCTTACAAGAAACACACTCTGCTTTTGAGAAAAGAGCACTTTTCTACTCGACTGTGTATCCTATGGGATCCGAACATTGAGCTTTCTCAGAACAAAAGAACTGTGCTTCCTACACACACGGGCCATATCTAGTTCAACTGTGCTTAGGAAACTGACAAGAACGGTAGCTCCTCTTCAGTCCAATACACTGTACTAGCTGGGAACAGACGCGAGTGCTATTTGCACTGTGTATGGCAATAGGAGCACAATAGTGACTCTTCTTATCAGAAAACAACTCTTACTCATAGGACAAGAAACTGCATGGGATTCAACTCCATTTCTGACTGGGAAACAAACACTAGCTCGCCTTACAGGAAAGACTCTCTGATTTTGAGAAAAGAGCACTCTTCTACTCTACTGTGTTTCCTATGGGGTCCAAATAGTGAGCTTGCTCAGAACAAAAGAACTGTGCTTCCTGCACACAGGGGTCATTTCTAGTTCAACTCTGTTTAGGAAACTGACAAGAACAGTAGCTCCACTTCAGTCCAATACACTGTACTTGCTGGGAACAGACGCGAGTGCAATTTTCACTGTGTATAGAAATGGGAGCGCAATAGTGACTTTCCTTACCAGAAAACAAATCTTGGTCGGAGGACCAAAAACTGCATGTGATTCAACTCCATTTAGGACTGGGAAACAAATGCTAGCTCGCCTTACAAGAAACACACTCTGCTTTTGAGAAAAGAGCACTCTTCTACTCTAGTGTGTTTCCTATTGGGCTAGAACAGTGAATTTGCTCAGAACAAAAGAACTGTGCTTCCTACACACACGGGCCATATCTAGTTCAACTCTGCTTAGGAAACTGACAAGAACAGTAGCTTCTCTTCAGTCCAATACACTGTACTTGCTGGGAACAGATGCGAGGGCTATTTGCACTGTGTATGGCAATGGGAGCGCAATAGTGACTTTCCTTACCAGAAAACAACTCTTGCTCGTAGGACCAGAAACTGCATGTGATTCAGCTCCATTTAGGACGGGAAAAAAATGCTAGCTCGCCTTACAAGAAACACACTCTGCTTTTGAGAAAAGAGCACTCTTCTACTCTACTGTGTTTCCTATGGGGTCCGAACAGTGAGCTTGCTCAGAACAAAAGAACTGTGCTTCCTACAGACACGGACCATATGTAGTTCAACTCTGCTTAGGAAACTGACAAGAACAGTAGCTCCTATTCAGTCCAATTCACTGTACTTGCTGGGAACAGACGCCAGTGCTATTTGCACTGTGTATGGCAATAGGAGCACAATAGTGTCTCTTCTTATCAGAAAACAACTCTTGCTCATAGGACCAGAAACTACATGGGATTCAACTCCATTTCTGACTGGGATACAAACACTAGCTCGCCTTACAAGAAAGACACTCTGATTTTGAGAAAAGAGCACTCTTCTACTCTACTGTGTTTCCTATTGGGTCCGAATAGTGAGCTTGATCAGAACAAAAGAACTGTGCTTCCTACACACAGGGGCCATATCTACTTCAACTCTGCTTAGGAAACTGACAAGAACAGTAGCTACGCTTCAGTCCAATACACTGTACTTGCTGGGAACTGACGCGAGTGCTAATTGCACTGTGTATGGAAATGGGAGCGCAATAGTGACTTTCCTTACCAGAAAACAACTCTTGCTCGTAGGACCAGAAACTGCATGGGATTCAACTCCATTTCTGACTGGGAAACAAACACTAGCTCGCCTTACAAGAAACACACTCTGATTTTGAGAAAAGAGCACTCTTCTACTCTACTGTGTTTCCTATGGGGTCCGAACAGTGAGCTTGCTCAGAACAAAAGAACTGTGCTTCTTACACAGGGGCCATATCTAGTTCAACTCTGCTTAGGAAACTGACAAGAACAGTAGCTCGGCTTCAGTCCAATACACTGTACTTGCTGGGAACAGACGCGAGTGCTATTTGCACTGTGTATGTAAATGGGAGCACAATAGTGACTTTCCTTACCAGAAAACAACTCTTGGTCGTAGGACAAAAAACGGCATGTGATTCAACTCCATTTAGGACTCGGAAACAAACGCTAGCTCGCCTTACAAGAAACACACTCTGCTTTTGAGAAAAGAGCAGTCTTCTACTCTACTGTGTTTCCTATGGGGTCCAAATAGTGAGCTTGCTCAGAACAAAAGAACTGTGCTTCCTGCACACAGGGGTCATTTCTAGTTCAACTCTGTTTAGGAAACTGACAAGAACAGTAGCTCCACTTCAGTCCAATACACTGTACTTGCTGGGAACAGACGCGAGTGCAATTTTCACTGTGTATAGAAATGGGAGCGCAATAGTGACTTTCCTTACCAGAAAACAAATCTTGGTCGGAGGACCAAAAACTGCATGTGATTCAACTCCATTTAGGACTGGGAAACAAATGCTAGCTCGCCTTACATGAAACACACTCTGCTTTTGAGAAAAGAGCACTCTTCTACTCTAGTGTGTTTCCAATTGGGCTAGAACAGTGAATTTGCTCAGAACAACAGAACTGTGCTTCCTACACACACGGGCCATATCTAGTTCAACTCTGCTTAGGAAACTGACAAGAACAGTAGCTTCTCTTCAGTCCAATACACTGTACTTGCTGGGAACAGATGCGAGGGCTATTTGCACTGTGTATGGCAATGGGAGCGCAATAGTGACTTTCCTTACCAGAAAACAACTCTTGCTCGTAGGACCAGAAACTGCATGTGATTCAGCTCCATTTAGGACGGGAAAAAAATGCTAGCTCGCCTTACAAGAAACACACTCTGCTTTTGAGAAAAGAGCACTCTTCTACTCTACTGTGTTTCCTATGGGGTCCGAACAGTGAGTTTGCTCAGAACAAAAGAACTGTGCTTCCTACAGACACGGACCATATGTAGTTCAACTCTGCTTAGGAAACTGACAAGAACAGTAGCTCCTATTCAGTCCAATTCACTGTACTTGCTGGGAACAGACGCCAGTGCTATTTGCACTGTGTATGGCAATAGGAGCACAATAGTGTCTCTTCTTATCAGAAAACAACTCTTGCTCATAGGACCAGAAACTACATGGGATTCAACTCCATTTCTGACTGGGATACAAACACTAGCTCGCCTTACAAGAAAGACACTCTGATTTTGAGAAAAGAGCACTCTTCTACTCTACTGTGTTTCCTATTGGGTCCGAATAGTGAGCTTGATCAGAACAAAAGAACTGTGCTTCCTACACACAGGGGCCATATCTAGTTCAACTCTGCTTAGGAAACTGACAAGAACAGTAGCTACGCTTCAGTCCAATACACTGTACTTGCTGGGAACTGACGCGAGTGCTAATTGCACTGTGTATGGAAATGGGAGCGCAATAGTGACTTTCCTTACCAGAAAACAACTCTTGCTCATAGGACCAGAAACTGCATGGGATTCAACTCCATTTCTGACTGGGAAACAAACACTAGCTCGCCTTACAAGAAACACACTCTGATTTTGAGAAAAGAGCACTCTTCTACTCTACTGTGTTTCCTATGGGGTCCGAACAGTGAGCTTGCTCAGAACAAAAGAACTGTGCTTCTTACACAGGGGCCATATCTAGTTCAACTCTGCTTAGGAAACTGACAAGAACATTAGCTCGGCTTCAGTACAATACACTGTACTTGCTGGGAACAGACGCGAGTGCTATTTGCACTGTGTATGTAAATGGGAGCACAATAGTGACTTTCCTTACCAGAAAACAACTCTTGGTCGTAGGACAAAAAACGGCATGTGATTCAACTCCATTTAGGACTCGGAAACAAACGCTATCTCGCCTTACAAAAAACACACTCTGCTTTTGAGAAAAGAGCACTCTTCTACTCTACTGTGTTTTCTAGGAGCTCTGAAGAGTGAGCTTGCTCAGAACAAAAGAACTGTGCTTCCTACACACACGGGCCATATCTAGTTCATCTCTGCTTAGGAAACTGACAAGAACAGTAGCTCCACTTCAGTCCAACACACTGTACTTGCTGGGAACAGACGAGAGTGCTATTTGCACTGTGTATGGCAATGGGAGCACAATAGTGACTTTCCTTACCAGAAAACAACTCTTGCTCATAGGACCAGAACCTGCATGGGATTCAACTCCATTTCTGCCTGGGAAACAAACACTAGCTCGCCTTACAAGAAACACACTCTGCTTTTGAGAAAAGAGCACTCTTCTACTCTACTGTGTTTCCTATGGGGTCCGAACAGTGAGCTTGCTCAGAACAAAAGAACTGTGCTTCCTACACACGGGCCATATCTAGTTCAACTCTGCTTAGGAAACTGACAAGAACTGTAGCTCCGCTTCAGTCCAATACACTGTACTTGCTGGGAACAAATGCGAGTGCTATTTGCACTGTGTATGGCAATGGGAGCGCAATAGTGACTTTATTACCAGAAAACAACTCTTGCTCGTAGTACCAAAAACTGGATGTGATTCAACTCCATTTAGGACTGGGAAACAAAAGCTAGCTCGCCTTACAAGAAACACACTCTGCTTTTGAGAAAAGAGCACTCTTCTACTCTAGTGTGTTTCCTATTGGGCCAAAACAGTGAATTTGCTCAGAACAAAAGAACTGTGCTTCCTATACACGTGGGCAATATCTAGTTCAACTCTCCTTAGGAAACTGACAAGAACAGTAGCTCCGCTTCAGTCCAATACACTGTACTTGCTGGAGCAGACGCGAGTGCTATTTGCACTGAGTATGGAAATGGGAGCGCAATAGTGACATTCCTTACCAGAAAACAACTCTTGCTCGTAGGACCAAAAACTGCATGTGATTCAACTCCGTTTAGGACTGGGAAACAAATGCTAGCTCGCCTTACAAGAAACAAACTCTGCTTTTGAGAAAAGAGCACTCTTCTACTCTACTGTGTTTCCTATAGGGCCAGAACAGTGAGCTTGCTCAGATCAAAAGAACTGTGCTTCATACAAATACTGCCATATATAGTTCAATTCTGCTTAGGAAAACTGAAAATAACAGTAGCTCCTGTTCAGTCCAATACACTGTACAAGCTGGAAACAGACGCCAGTGCTATTTGCCCTGTGTATGACAATGGGAGTGCAATAGTGACTGTTCTTACCAGAAAACAACTCTTGCTCATAGGACAAGAATCTGCATGTGATTCAACTCCATTTCAGACTGGGAAACAAACACTAGCTCGCCTTACAAGAAACACACTCTGATTTTGAGAAAAGAGCACTCTTCTACTCTACTGTGTTTCCTATGGGGTCCGAACAGTGAGCTTGCTCAGAACAAAAGAACTGTGCTTCCTACACACAGGGGCCATATCTAGTTCAACTCTGCTTAGGAAACTGACAAGAACAGTAGCTCGGCTTCAGTCCAATACACTGTACTTGCTGGGAACAGACGCGAGTGCTATTTGCACTGTGTATGTAAATGGGAGCACAATAGTGACTTTCCTTACCAGAAAACAACTCTTGGTCGTAGGACAAAAAACGGCATGTGATTCAACTCCATTTAGGACTGGGAAACAAACGCTAGCTCGCCTTACAAGAAACACACTCTGATTTTGAGAAAAGAGCACTCTTCTACTCTACTGTGTTTCCTATGGTGTCCGAACATTGTGCTTGCTCAGAACAAAAGAACTGTGCTTCCTACACACACGGGCCATATCTAGTTCAACTCTGTTTAGGAAACTGACAAGAACAGTAGCTTCTCTTCAGTCCAATACACTGTACTTGCTGGGAACAGATGCGAGGGCTATTTGCACTGTGTATGGCAATGGGAGCGCAATAGTGACTTTCCTTACCAGAAAACAACTCTTGCTCGTAGGACCAGAAACTGCATGTGATTCATCTCCATTTAGGACGGGAAAAAAAATGCTAGCTCGCCTTACAAGAAACACACTCTGCTTTTGAGAAAAGAGCACTCTTCTACTCTACTGTGTTTCCTATGGGGTCCGAACAGTGACCTTGCACAGAACAAAAGAACTGTGCTTCCTACACACACGGACCATATGTAGTTCAACTCTGCTTAGGAAACTGACAAGAACAGTAGCTCCTATTCAGTCCAATACACTGTACTTGCTGGAAACAGACGCCAGTGCTATTTGCACTGTGTATGGCAATAGGAGCACAATAGTGTCTCTTCTTATCAGAGAACACCTCTTGCTCATAGGACCAGAAACTGCATGGGATTCAACTCCATTTCTGACTGGGAAACAAACACTAGCTCGCCTTACAAGAAAGACACTCTGATTTTGAGAAAAGAGCACTCTTCTACTCTACTGTGTTTCCTATGGGGTCCGAACAGTGAGCTTGCTCAGAACAAAAGAACTGTGCTTCCTACACACAGGGGCCATATCTAGTTCAACTCTGCTTAGGAAACTGACAAGAACAGTAGCTCGGCTTCAGTCCAATACACTGTACTTGCTGGGAACAGACCCGAGTGCTATTTGCACTGTGTATGTAAATGGGAGCAAAATAGTGACTTTCCTTACCAGAAAACAACTCTTGGTCGTAGGACAAAAAAACGGCATGTGATTCAACTCCATTTAGGACTGGGAAACAAATGCTAGCTCTCCTTACAAAAAACACACTCTGCTTTTGGGAAAAGAGCACTCTTCTACTCTACTGTGTTTCCTATGGGGTCCGAACATTGTGCTTGCTCAGAACAAAAGAACTGTGCTTCCTACACACACGGGCCATTTCTAGTGCAACTCTGCTTAGGAAACTGACAAGAACAGTAGCTTCTCTTCAGTCCAATACACTGTACTTGCTGGGAACAGATGCGAGGGCTATTTGCACTGTGTATGGCAATGGGAGCGCAATAGTGACTTTCCTTACCAGAAAACAACTCTTGCTCGTAGGACCAGAAACTGCATGTGATTCATCTCCATTTAGGACGGGAAA